>NC_137014.1:8794581-8929581 GCF_032717465.1 Coenobita brevimanus
TTGTATAAGACCAATCAGAGCCAGTATTAAGGGTGGACTAAAAGAGCCTCCTTTGCCTTTACACAACTGGAAATGACAGCCACGTGTGCTAGATTGTCCACCTCCCCTGCCTCTCCCTGCCCCCTTCTGCCTCCCCCAGCACTCCCTGCCTCTCCCTGCCCCGTTCTGCTTCCCCCAACACTCCTTGCCTCTCCCAGCACTCCCTGCCTCTCCCTGTCCCCTTCTGCCTCCCACAGAACTCCCTGCCTCCTTCATCACTCCCTGCCTCTCCCTGCCCTCTTCTGCCTCCCCCACCACACCCTGTCTCCCTCACCTCTCCTGGCAGGGAGTGGTTGAAGAGGCAGAGAGTGGTGGGGGAGGGAATGATGGGTGAGGAGTGGAGAGGTGAGAGAAGCAGGGAGAGGTGCTGAAAACAGGAACTGGTGGGGGAGGCACGGATTGGTGAGAGAAGCAGGGAGAGGTATTAGAGGCAGGGAGAAGTGGAGGAGGCAGGGAGTGGTCGGGGAGGCGGGCAGAAGTGGGAGAACCTCTTTGGACCCTCCCTGTGGTTCCCATCACTCCCTGCCTCTCCCATTACTCCTTGTCCCACCCTACCAATCTCTCTGTCTGTCTGTCTGTCTGTCTGTCTGTCTCTCTCTCTCTCTCTCTCTCTCTCTCTCTCTCTCTCTCTCTCTTTCTCTCTCTCTTGTTCTATACCAGCCTCTATCTCTCCGTTTCCTTGTCTCTCTCAGTTTCCTGTATCTCTCTGCCGTTTCCTGTCTCAGTGCCTCTCCGTAATCGGGTCTTTCCTTGCTGTCGTATTTCTCTTTGTTTCTCTCTGTCTCTCTCCGTTGCTTTTTGTGTCTCTCTGTTTTTCCTTGTTGACTTTATGCTAAATCATCCCCGCCAAGGGAGAACACAAACAACCGTTCAAAACTGCTCAGAAACAACATTCCTTCTCCCTCATCCAACGCTACACTTCACCGACACATACATAAACACAAAGCCACCATAGTCATCAAAAACCTTCAGTCAAATAGCATCCTTCAAGAGCGACCATCGGATATCCGCCCCTCAATAACTACCCTACCTAGAACGACGCTATTACACCTAGTCAGACGGCGATGCGGTTACCACCCTTCCTTGCTACAGTACAATACCAACACAAAATAGAACTCACTAACAATCCATTATGCACGCATTTCAGTGCAGCCCCACTCCATAACATACGTACACACTTCATGCACCACACGAACACAACACAGGAAATCCTTCGACGTAACCTCAACAAAGACCTGTGTTAGCGAAAGTGTCCTGCTTCCTGGAAATCACTGGCTTTGCATCCAGATGAGTCTGCGTTGCAATAGTAACAACAACTAATCCTCTCTCTCTTCTCTAGCCTCACTATGAGCTCTGCCTCACCGTGTCTGCACGCCTCTCCCCTTCTTTCTATCACTTCTTGTTCACAGCCTCTTCCTGTCTCTTTCTCTGTCACCCTGCCTCTTCTTGTCAAGCTGCCTCTCCCTGTCTCCTTTTCTCTTTCTATATCCCTGCTTCTCTCTGTCTGCTGCCTCTCCCTATCGCCCCGCCATCTTTCAGCCTCCCTCTGCCTGTCCGCTCCCCTTTCTCAACCAGTCTCATTCAGCCGCTTGTTTTCTCCCTACCTCTCCCTGACTCCACGTGCCCTCACTCTTTGTTGCGTGCCTCTCCCTGCCTCTGCGAGCCTTATTTAAGCGCAGATTATGAGGTGATTCAATCCAGCTTAGTTACCAAATTTTCAAAGGACATAATAATATGGCACTCGAAGAATACTTCATGGTACACTGACTCAGTTATACCTGAGGTAATGGTCATAAAACTGCTTGGCAAAAGTGAAGTTATGCATTCCATCGTCAACACAGTAATGAAGATATGGAACAAATTTCTCTCGAATGTAGAAAACTCTGATGCAACGCTAAAAAAAAAAAAAATTGCTTGAATAAGTATTTTGTTTCTAATCTCCAGCTAAACACGTTCACTCCTGCATGATACATTTCTGAAGTATAACATAGTCAGCAGTTCAGGACATGGAGGATCCAATAATTAATCGTATGTTACGTTCCCTTTCACGCTAAGATAGTGTTAAATATGACTTCCTAGATTCATGATAGTCCTTCTTTCTTCTTCCTGCCGGTTTTGGCATCCCTCTCCACCTCACCCCAACCCCATACCAATCATCCCTACCTCATTCCAAGTCCCACACTAATCCTTCCCTCCCTAACCCCACACCAACATTTCTCACACCAATCCCACATCAGCCCTTTTCGTTTCAACATGACCCCACTGTGGCCCTTCCCACACTGCTTGAACCCCACACTGGTCCCAGTTTCACTTCAACTCTTTATCAACCCTCCCTACCTGTCATCAACCCAGTACATGCCTGCCCACTCAATCTTAACCTAACTCCAGCCCTCCCCAACACCTGCAACTACTCACCAACTCTCTCCTTCCCAGCGTACGCTCACATATCCCTCCCATTCTCATCCCAAGCCTACACCAGGCCTCCCAACCCATCAAAAATCCACACCAACCCTTCTCACCCTAACCCCACAATAGGCCTTCCCACACAAACCTCACCAACCCCTCCTCAACCCTACACCAGCTCTCCCCACCCAAAACCCACACCAAACTTTTCCACCCAACTCCAACCTCACACTAGCCCACCCCTCCCCACCCCAATCCAACACCGACCCTACTTACCTCATGCCCATCCCCACACTAAACCTAACCCGAACGCAATACCGTCCCTTCTCTTTTCATTTTAACCCCGCACTAGCCCTTTCCACTCTACCTCACTGTCACGTCAGTCCATTCCACCCCATCTTAGCCCCACGGCAAACCCTTCTTCCTGTTTCAACGCCACACCAGTCCTCTCCACTCTGCTTTAACCCCATTGCAGCCTTCCCCACCTCAACGCCACAGCAGCTCCTCTTGTTCCAACCTAACCCCACATCAGTCCTCCCTATCTCACCCCAACCCCTCACCAGCCCACTCCTCGCTACCTCAACCCCACAGCCGTTCCCATCCCTTCCCATTCGGACATCAGCCCTCTCAACCCCATCCCAACCCCTTATCAGTCCACTCCTTGCTACCTCAACCCCACAGCTGTCCCCATCCCTTCCCATCCGGACATCAGCCCTCTCTACCCCATCTCAACCCCCACATCATCTCAACTTAGTACCGTCTCAGCCCTCCCTACCCCATCCCAATCCCACACCAATCACTCCACCGTACTTCAACCTCACACCAACTCTTCGTAACTCATCCTAACCCCACACCATCACTCCCCACAAATCACCATCCCTACCCTACTTATACTTAATACCAGTCCTCCTTACCCCATCCTAACTCCACCCACCCCACCCCAACAATACACACAGCCCCCCTTCACCCCATCCCACAGCCATCTGTCCTAACCTCACCACAACCTCCCACACTTTCGGCTTTTAATAGAAAGTCTGTTTCAACACTAATTTGTCACTATTTCTGTCAGTCCATTTTTCTGTCCATGTGGCTATTTGAAAATCCCAATTGTTCATTCACATGTCTGCCTGTTTGTTTGTCTACATCTGCCTGTCTGTCTGCTTTTCCCTCTTATAAACTTCAGGCTACTTACATGCAGTTCGTATCCATACTTGTTTCTTTGTAGTTATTATTCATCTGAGCCAAACTGCCTATCTCACTACATGCAGTTATCTAGGTAGCCTAAATTTACAAGTCTCTGTAGGTTTTTGTGTATCATGCTTCTACCTGTCAGTCTACCTCTTATTAATCAGGCAATCTACCTATCCATCTCTCTATCTGTCTGCAAATTTAGCTGTGTATTTGCCTGTCTCTGCCTACCTGTCTACCTTTCCATATATCTGTCCATCTAACTGTATAACTGTCTATCTATCTGTCTATTTACTGATTGATCGATCAATCAGCCATGAAATCAGTCAATCAGTCTATCTCTATGCTTCTTTCCTTCTGTCTATTTATCAGTCTATCCACCTATCTCTATCGCTGCATCTGTCTATCTATCTATCTGTCTGTCTGTCTGTCTGTCTGTCTGTAAATCTGTGTTCTTGCCTATCTCTATCTGCCTGTCTGTCTACTTACTGTATATATACATTGCGTGGGCGGTGATATGATCCTAATGTGCTGTGATTTAATTATATCCTTTTCCATAATGAATTTACCTGGTTCGTCAAAAAAAAAAAAAAAAAAAAATCAGGTTGTTACAGATTTTATCACGCCTGGTCCAGTGGTATCAGTGCCTGACTTCTATCTAAGAGGTCCAGGGTTAGAGTCCCAGTCAGGAGCGTACAAATATATATATATATATATATATATATATATATATATATATATATATATATATATATATATATATATCTGGCTGACTAGCTATCTGTTTCTATCTATATCTATAGTGTAAAGCCCAATCAATCACCCATTTGGTCGATTTGTGTACCTGTCTGTCTTTCTGTCTATATATCTGCCTATTCATCTATATATCCATTTATCTGTCTGTCTGTCTGTCTGTTTATCTAGCTGCTTATCTCTCTATCTATCTATCTATCAATCCATCCATTAATCTAACAATCCATCCATCCATCCATTGATCTATCTATCTATATCTCTTCTATTTATCTGTTTATCTAGCTGCCTCTTTAACCCTACAGATGACTACAGTGCTGTGATGTAAGCAAGCCTCTTTCTTCCGTTAACGAGCCAACCACCTCCACTACTCTAGCTGTAGTCATAAGTTGCACGTTTTTTATGCCTCTGTTGCAGGCTCTTAGCTTAAGGTTCAAGCCAGGTTTATAACTAATTTCACAACAAATACTGACAGAACAACAGTAACAGTACCAGCATTAACGATATCTTCTTACTCGTAAAAACAAGGAACATGAAGGAAGTCCGCCTAAGTTTTAGAAAGAAATAAAGAAGAAAAAGGAAGTGTATCAAGAACAAAAGCTTTAAATTTCTCAGTCTCATATGACTCACTTCAGCCTTATAAAATCATCCGGAGTTGCTGGAATATAAGGCCGGACTTGTGCTGGTCATGAGATGGTTAATAATGACATTAGTACAGGGGTGAAGTGCATCTTTCCTTTTTATTTCCAGTAGCAAAACTTTGAAAACTGCTTGTTTCGTTGTTTGTAGATGATGCTGTGTTGTTAAGTGAAGACAAAGGGGAACTGCAAGGTTTGATGAATCAGTCTGGGAGAGTATGTAAAAACCGGAATCTAAAGGTGAACGTAGGGAAGAGTTAAGCTGTCTTCGAGAGAAATGAAGTCATTGAATGCACGGTGAGGCTGCAGAGCGGGGAAACAGAAAATGTGAGTGCATTTAAGTACTTGGGTAGTGTAATGAGTAACGATGGAAGCTTGGAGGATGAAGTGCTTGAAAGGTTACTGCAGGGAAGAAAGGTTGCTGGTTCACTGAAAGCAGCTACAAAAATGGGGAAGTGAACATGGAAGTTAAAAAAGGTCTATGTATGACTGTATTATGATCCCCATTTCAACTTCTGAAGCCCAAGCTTGGAACTTGTTGGAAAGACAGAGGTCAAGAGTGAGAGCAGTGGAAATGGGTTATCTGAGAGGAACATGTGGAGTTACATGGAAAGACAGACTAACAAACGAGGAAGTGAGGGAGCATTGTGGTGTGAATGTAGATGTGATAGAAAGCGTTAGTGGAAATACACTGAGGTAGTTTGGTCATATGGAGAGGATGGAGAGTGAGAAACTAACTAGGAGAATGTATGTGAGTGAGACGGAGGTGGGGAGTGAGGAGCGGGAAGGGGAGACCGAGGAAGAGATGGAGTGACAGAGCAGAAAGGTATATAATTATATGAGAGAGGGGGTGTAAGTTGGGGGGAGGGCAACGAAATGGCAGGGGACAAGGCGACAGGGAGGCGACTTATTTGTGGCCACCCCTCACGGGATTAGGGTGTCTGGCTATAGATAGACAGATAAACAGAGCATAGGTACCTGCAACAATGATGATGGTGACGCTGATGATGACAATGATGACACTACTGCTATTACTACTACTACTACTATTACTACTACTACTAGTAATAATAATAATAATGACAGTAATAATAATAATAATGACAATAATAATAATAATAATAATTATTATTATTATTATAATAGTAATAATAATAAAAATAAAAATAATAATCCGTCAGCTAGTCACTTCTCAAACTTAATTCCATCCGTCCAAGTGGTGTGTCATAAACTGAAAAAAAAATCGCATAGAGGTAGCAAGAATAAACTCAAATTGAAGTTATTTATATCACGAAAAGGTCACAGAGGATGCTTTGAATCCCTTCTGAATGAGACATCTTTTCAAAACTCACCCTACTGTAAGGATTAAGAGATGATGGGAACTTTAAGAGACTAATAAACACTGCTTAAATTCGCATCACAGACAAACACATCCTACAACCAGAGGGACGCTTAACACGGCACATACTGTACATCCTCCACCCTGACCTGGTATTAAGCTTGGTTAAATGAGGCAGGCTATTGGTTTGCTTGTCCTCCTATCTTACTGCAGAAAAAATTGGGTGGTAATAGTGAGAGTTATAAAGTAATAGTACAGCTTTGATGAAGCTACAATAAAACACACGTCCACTGTCACCCATCGATAGCAAGTGCAATATTGTTTATTAGGAGAGTAAAGAAAAAGGAACCCTATCAGTAACCGAAGACAGCTAGATTTCAGTCGTGGAGAGGATCAGGGAGTGAGGATGATAGATGACGCTCCATGGAAAGGAGAGTGGAGGGAAGGTTATGAATACTGAAGAAATTACTGAAAATCAAGGTAGACAGAGGCTTAAGGCATATCGTTTCTTGTCACTGGACTAAGGAACACTACCACGGATAATTTATTGTCGCACCGTACGTGACATACAGATACCGAATGTCGAGCACTCACCCCTATTCCCAGTGTCAGTTAACAGGTGCAGCAACAGAACCGTCTTCGGAGTGTAGGAAGTCCTGGCCTGGCTACCGTAACTCAGAAAATTTACGGGTAATATACCGACCTACGCCCTTAGTAGCATTTTCCATGACAGAAAAGCCTCCAGTCACTGCTAGGGCTTCAACCGCGACGTTAAACCATAGCACGTTCAGATGCAAGAGCTCTGCCAAATGCCCTACTAAATACACACACACACACAAACACACACACACACACACACACACACACACACACACACACACAAGAAGGAGCACTTAGAGAATGCAACACTCGTACCTAACATTTTTGCCTGATCCTAAACACTTCTACTAACCTGAGCTCATATCGAATCAAAACTGTGTGAGATGACTATGGCCCCTGACCCATTGTTCTAGATATCGTATCCATTCATCCTTGTCTAACTCTCACTCCTTCCATTTGGTTTGGTCTAGACTGAATCAGACCTGCAGGAGCAATGGTGTCCATCATTTGACCTCGTCCAGTGATGGCTAACTCTCGAAATATAATTCCTTTTTCCTTGCCTCACTCTATCTGTCCATTCAGTACAGTGTAAGTTGACCTTGCCATGTAATCTTGACATTTGAAGTTTCTATGTGACCTTGACCTTTGAGTGGTTGTTCTCGAAATCGAATCCTTCTATCCTTGCGTTACCCTGAACCCTTCAAGAAACTTTAGTCAAAATCAGATATGAAATGTTTACACTGATCTTGTCATGTGAATTTGAACTTTATCCTATTGATCTCAACGGTAGGTCAGTCCCATGGCTGATCCTCAACACTTCAATCAAGTCTGGTTCAAAACAAATTAAAGTTGTTTTAGTTACTTTCTCCTCACAAAAACACGTGGATCAAGGTTTGACAATACTCTCTGACTCTGACTTTTGATTGATTTGCTCAAAATCGAATTCCATCGTTCTTGTTTGAACTTCCCCACCAAGTCTGGTCTAAATCTAATGAAAATTGTTTAGTCTGACTTTAGTAGGCTAAGTTCTGATCTAGCCCTGTGACCTTGATATTGAAGATAATGTTCTCGAAAGCAGTAGGTCAACCCAGTGGCTGTCCTTCAACACTTCCACCAAGTTTGGGTAAAACCGTATAAAAACTATTAGAATTATTTTGTTCACGCACGCACATACACTTAAAAAGACCCTCACACGTCGAGTAAAATAAAATCTATTTCTCGTTTTGCGATCATGGGTGTAAAAAAAAAGAAGAAAACAATCAGTAAAGGAAGATGACCAACAGATGATTTCCGGATGCCTGATGAAGAACAGTTCGAATTCTCCCTGTCAGCATTATTTTATCTACCTCGGAGGGAACAGTCAAATTCGACTTCGTAAAAACTCCATCGTCCATCCATCCATCTCATCTAATCCTACATTGCCCCATGAGGAGCGTAGGAGCCTGGGGCTAGGCAGTTGTTCCCGACATTTAAGATGAGAGTATCCAGCCTCACTCATCTGTGAGTGGCATTACATGAGCAGTCAACCCCAACCACCACTTGGATATAAACCTTCACCAGCTCAGTCCGACTGGAGCGCAATAATTACCCACTAAACCACCAGGCGCCAAAATTTGGTTATATGGTCACCACCTAGCGTAGTAAATGGTTTTCTGGTGTACAATAAACCATTTGGCTTGTCACTCAGTGTTGAATCACCCACAGGCAAAAGGAAGAGGAAAGAATGAAGGAAAAAAAGACAGAAGAGGGAGTGTAAAGTCACCCGTAGGCAGAAGGACAAGGAAAGAATGAAGGAAAGAAGGACAGAAGAGGATGGAAGGCAAGAAGGATGGAGGAGAGGATAGGGCAGACACCCGAGAGCAGCACTACATCGAGTGAGTGCATGCTGAGCGCCCCCACCTACCACAAAACTCCATTATATACTCTGCAAAAAATATCAATCTCATGCTTGTCGGTATGTGTGAAGTTAGCAGCCATTCTGATCATTCCAGTACCGCTATCATCCGAGAAATGAACATACAATATACACAGAATGTAATTTTGCGCAAGATGTTCGTAAATATCATTAGGCGTTACATCGTACTAATTTCTGTTGTAAATCTCTCTCTCTCTCTCTCTCTCTCTCTCTCTCTCTCTCTCTCTCTCTCTCTCTCTCTCTTTCAAAATACCATCATGACAAAATCTTCCTAAAATATGTATAAAAAAAGTCTTGAAAATCCTTCCTTAGTGGCGGTGACCTTATATTATGTCATGGATATTATGTTTCTCACGCTATTTTCACCTTACCCCTCCCGGCCATCAGGGAGAGAGAGAGAGAGAGAGAGAGAGAGAGAGAGAGAGAGAGAGAGAGAGAGAGAGAGAGAGAGAGAGAGAAACAGACAGCCAGCCAATAGGAGGGGTGAGTGAGTGAGTGGATAGGGTGGAGATGGAGGGAGGGTCATCAGCTCACACAAAATATACAGCGGGCACCTGTGTTTACATACCTGCCTCATTCACTCTCTCACCTGCCTCGTCTCACCTACCTTATCTCTATTCCCTCATCTCACCTACCTCACCTTACCTGCCTCGTCTCAAATGTCCTACCTTACCTGACTCACCTCACTTGTCTCATCTCACCTGCTTCATTTCACCTGCCTCACCTCATGTGCTCCACCTCACCTGTCTGATCTCCCTTGTCTCATCTCGGCTGTCTCACCACACCTGTCTCATCTCATCTGCCTCATCCTTCCTGCTTCATCGCACCTGCCCCACCTCATCTGCCTCATCTCATCTACCCCATCTTACTTGTCTCATTTCACCTGCCTCATCATACCTGCCTCACCTTATCTACCATACCTCACCTGTCTTACCTAAACTGCCTCATCATGTCTGGCACACCTCATCAACCCCATCTTATACGTCTCATCTCATCTGCCTCACCTTATCTACCCCACCTCACCTGTCTCACCTAAACTCCTCATCATACCTGCCTCAATTCAACTGCCTCACCTCATCTACCTCATCATCCTTTTTCATCTCACCTTCCTCATCTCATCTGCCCCACCTCACCTGTCTCATCCCCCCTGCCTCATCTTCCCACCTGATTCACTTACACATCTGCTTCCACATCTCAACTGCTTTCTCTTCTTGCCTGCCTCATCACCCCACTTCTCTCTCATTGGCCTCACCTGCTTCGTCCCACCTTCCTGATCATCACATGTACAACTAGTTTTCACCTCTCATTCTGTGTTTCATCTAATTCCATCATTTCATCTACCTCACCACCACCCCGCCCTCCTCCCATTCGTCTCACTTACCTCATCTCTTCGCCTGGCTCCACTTCTCAATCCTGCTTACTCTACCATCACTCTCGTCTCCTCTTCACCTCACCTGCTTAACCCCATCATCTGTCTTCCATCCATTCGTCTTCCTCTTTTCTTCGTCCGCCTCTACTTATGATAATATACCTTTTTCACTCCTCAAGCCTCCTCCTTCTCACCTGTCTGTTCTAATCATTCTTATTCCTCCTTTTCTCTCTTGTATCCCTTCCCTTCACCTTCCTACCTCTTTTCACAAGCCATTCCTTATACTACATGCCTCTTTCACCTTCCATTCCTCACCTCCACTACCTCCCCTCCCTCATTTGCCTCACTTCCCATTACCTGCCCGTTCTAACCATTCCTGCCTCACCTACATCCTTCACATGGCCCCATTTTTCTTGCCTAACCTTGCAACTGTCTTTCACTGCCCATTTGAACTTGTTTTCCAACCACGCCACTGTTCACTCCTGTTTTTTCCTTCAGTCTATGATTGTAAGGGAGGTTTCCCGTATTTAGGATCTACATACACACACACACACACACACACACACACACACACACAAATCTGTGACACCTGGTAGAAAGTGTCATTTGTGAGGATTAAGCTAATTTTGATGTGCGAGTCGAGTGCCACTGATATACTAGTACACTCACATGTTCCAGCTTCATTTTGTCCTGGGTTCGTGTTCTCGTGGTCTTGGGAGGCTGCAACATCTCTTCTTTAAAGGTTTATTCTGCATATTGTATCATGTCTTCCATTTTTATTTTGTCCTTACATATCTTTTTTGTCCTTGCATATCGACATGGACGGTAATAACTAACCAACAATAAAAATAAGTTGGTAAGGAAGCTTTGTTATGGATCTCCCTTAAATGATGATATTACGCCTCTAGGATACCAAAATTATCACCGGCTGTTGTTGTTGTTGTTTAATTGTGGTCTAATTGGCTGAGCACAATCTTCGACTAAATAATACACTGTAAAAGATGTCGTCGGGTTTAAGGTGTTAATATACTCTTTCACTGTCCATAGTATTTCATGACACTTCATCATTCCCTCTTCACTTTCTCATCACCCTTGTAGTATATCTGCCTCTGTCCCTTCTGTGTCTCACTCTCATAATTCTCTCTCTCCCTACCACCTCACCTCCGTTGCCGCGACACAGTACTGATTCTCACATTGTTGTTATTGTTGTTGAATAACCCCGGTCTCTCTCGTCGCGCAGACTCATCAACAGCAGGCAAGCAACCGCCTCAAACAGCGCCGTCCCGTGCAGTGAATCGATGTTCCCTTGTGGTAGACAGTGTCTTACTACAGCGAGGCGTGGGAAACAGTGTGGAGGTTTGGTTCCCGGAATGGCGGCGCATTTGTGTCTCCACCCAATTTTTGGTTACATTATTACCTCCCGGCATTGTAAATGGTTTCCTAGGTTACAGAAAATCATTAATCTTGTCACTCAGCGTAGAACCACTTGAAGAGGAAAGAAGAAGAATTAAAAAGCGACAGAAAGGATGGGAACAAGAGTAGAATTGCTCTGGGACCTGCGGCGAGTCTCATGTTTCAAGCAGTTTGCTGTAAAACGGAAATTGGCCTAAACCGAGATCCACTACCTAGATTCTTGAGGTGCCTTAACCTAGTGTCCCACTACCCAGATTCAGGAGGTGCCTTAACACCATATATGGGACCACTTTTGTCTAATTGGGCTTAAGAACTTTCATTAAAGTTGCTGCTAAATGGCGCCACCATAAGTGTTACCTGACAGCAAATTTGGATTCTCCATGTCAAATAACCAAAATGGGGCCACTTTTATGCCTCAACAGGCATAAATTACGCACTTTTACTAAAGTTGTCGCTATATGGCGCCACCTAAGACGTCATCTGATGACAGATTTGGATTGTCAGATTGCTTTATATGATACCACTTTTGCGTCTCCAAAGGCCTCCTTTTAACAAATCTACCAGAAGAAGAAGAAGCAGAAGAACTCTGGCCACTCACTGACCTGCTGTCTATCGCCGCAGGTAAAAATAGGAAGAGTGGAGGGTGGACACAGTAAAGAATCATGAAGGTGAAGGGGGAGGCAGACAGCACTACTTCAAGTGCGTGGATGACGGCCGTCATAACCTACCACCACCACTTAGATCAGGGGTGGGGAACGTCCAGCCCCCGGGCCGTATAAGGCCCACAAGACCATTTGATCAGGCCCGCGAGGCAATTCATAAATGCAATTTCATAAACTCATGAACGAATATATATATATATATATATATATATATATATAATGTATATAATGTACTGTGCTACAGTTGATTTTAAGTTAATTTTGTATGGCCCGTGAATGACGTTATAAATATCCTAATGGCTCTTAATAGGAGAAAGGTTTCCCACCCCGACTTAGGTACTCACTTCGTTGTACTTAGTGAAGACTCTGTTTTCTCTAACCACTTAATATGTGCTTAATTTTTCTCCTAAACTATAATTATATGCAGATCTTCTTTCAGGTGGCCATACACAGCTTGGGTTAAGTCTGACGACAAAGTCGGCGCCAGTCATTGCACCACACGGCGGAGTGGATGCTGACTCCGTTAGTACTGTGACTTGTATTTCATGCATGTTGCTGTCAGACGAATTAATTACGCTTGGGAGTGCTCTCTAGCGAAGGAGCTAATGAAAGCTATATACAAGTCCTCTAGTTTGAAAATATCTCCCATGCTTAATAAAATCGTCTGGAAATAGCAAGAATAGATGGTAAAGGACGTCATGGTAGTGGTTGCCTTGTAATGTACACCTCACCCATACCACGCCAAGGCATCACTGTCTCGAAACTACACAAACCACATATCCGATGACAGACAAGTGTACGCTATCATTGCATAATTGTTTAAATGATTATTAGAACACTATTTCACAACGTAATTGTTTCTCGTGCGTTTCCCCACATTCTGGGTTGCGATATACTGACACTGATACCTTGTTTGAATTATCCAGTGCAGTAGGATAACTGAATGTAAGCTCCCTTTTGATATCAGACACTGATATGCTGGTATTAGTTTAGATAGTATTTTGTTGACATGTTCATCGAGGTAGTGGGAAAAATAAAATTATTACTACTGATGGACTTTGTGTTGCAACCAAAACGGTGCGATGCAAGGTATGACGTTGTGGTTACTAGAGTATTACTACTGCTTAATCTTCATATAGAAACTGTTATGTTATTCAAGGTAACATTTACTCTGTTAAAAATTTAATTATCTTCATCGTAGTCTATTTCTATTTCACCATATCCATGACTCCGATACTTCAGCTGAATGTCAATCTCCATTGAGCTTTCCTTCACATAGCAACGGAAATTCACATAATAATGTATTACTTGAAATATACTTATATATTTTTTAAGCTAATGCATCCATTCCTCTCAGTCATAAAAATGAATAACAAAGGAAATGAAAAAACAGCCACGACGATGATAAAGTGCACAAATTAGCTAAAATTAATTCAATCTTCCCAAGGAAATATTTCTGGGTAGTGTATGACGTGCTGTAACCTGTAGGCATTACTAAACTACCGTAATGTGAAAGAAGTTTTGGTTTGAGAGTGGTGGGGGGATACAGATGTCTGGCTGGTTGGATCATCTGTAGTCGTGAGTTTAACTTTACTCCAACCTCGAGAGGGTAAAATCTTTGTCCTTTGAGTGCACACTTACCAGCAAAAGTTCTTCTCTAAACATGTTGAACTACACGAAAAAAAAAAAAAAAATCGAAATGTTTCAGTAGCTATCTATTCATTATCAGGTACAAAACTGTGATCCTGAGATTATCTAAGATCTAACGCTTGTAGCTGAGTATGCAGAGGAAGGAACTTTTCAAGTGAACGCAGTGGACAACTTTCTGTTCTCTGATCATGCTAACGACCGCATTTCCTATATATCACGTTACTAGTGAATATATTACTGTGTGCAGGAATTAATAAATACTAAATATGTGTGCAAATTAACGCAAACGTATTTTTTACATTCAGCTGTACCGGCACTTACTGTACATATGCAACGTATGGTCCTATTAATCACAAGATGGTTAAATGAACGTGTATGTGTGTGTGTGTGTGTGTGTGTGTGTGTGTGTGTGTGTGTGTGTGTGTGTGTGTGTGTGTGTGTGTGTGTGTGTGTGTGTGTCATATCTCAACCGTCACATTACGGTGGTGTCAACGCCCGTCAACCTGATGAATATTTAATTTCCTCACTGAGCATTTTACGGGTCCTCATGACAGCAAAATACCCAAAGTATATGTGGTGTGTGTGTGTGTGTGTGTGTGTGTGTGTGTGTGTGTGTGTGTGTGTGTGTGTGTTACCTGCCTTTCCTGTCTCACAGTATCTCCTGCCTAATTTTGTCTTCCTTACTTCCTTCAACCCTAAGTCTCTTCCTAATTGGGATTTCTCATACCACCTTTTACCTATTGCTACTTACATTTCTTTGGTACAGTTTACCTGGTTCACCCTAAAATTCCCACATTTCATCACCTACCCTTCCCTTCTAGATTCCGTCCTTTACATCCTCTCTCCATGCTGACCTAACCATCTCTCTTAGAACCTACTGTCTCCAAACCTTCCCCAGCTCTAACTTATTATTACGAGTCCGAACACTAGCTTGCCCTTCCTGTCTTTCACTATATTCTTTGCAAATCATTACCCTGTCCTATGGTGGTGCTTTATCCTGGCCTGTCTTGTCTTATTTTGCTCTGCTTTCCTTTGTCCTACCTTGTCATGCTCTGTTCTACTCTATCCTGCCCTGCTGTGCCCTGTCCTACCTCCTTATCTGTTATTCTAGTATCCAGGTCCCGGATTTTGGTTTTCCACTCTGTCTACCACGGACCTCATCTTCATCCTAAACTTACGCATCCACTAATCATTCCCAACGACAGATTTCTCCCCTTGTTACAGTACAGCCAAATTTCCTTCCCTCTGTGTATAATATTTACCTGCACTGTATATGGCAGGTATCTTTGAATGAGGCACTCTTACTTCCTCACCCTTGACGTCTCTCTTCTAATCATGAACGAGTTTCTATATAATAAACTCTTTTTCTTATTCCTTCTCTGATTTTATTATATAACACTTTTGCACTTCTTTTTATCACTCATTAGCCCAAATTATCAAATCGAGGGAAGAGAAGAGGAGGGCAACCCCGAGTTTGAGGTCATTATTGAAAACATAAGGAAAATAAAATGAGATTCATTTTTATTATTAAACTGAGGCTGGTCTACACCTTCGTCTACTCAGCTTTATTAATACCGCTGCTGTCACTTTCCTCTCCATATTAGTCAGATTTCTCTCCACTTACTTCCTCCTCACCCGGGTAATCCATTCACTTCCCCTCTTCACTTACCTCCACTTCCCGTTATCTACCTCCTCACTCTTCCCTCCACTATAACTCCACCACCCTCACCCTTATTAATCTCTCCACCTCATACACTTCCGCCCTCTCTCTCTCTCTCTCTCTCTCTCTCTCTCTCTCTCTCTCCCTGAAGTTCATTGCATTCCTTTTTAGCGGGTGGTTTTGAAGCGAGGCCCAGGGCAAACATTTTGACTGCTCTGGAGGCATCGGGAGACAGACAGACAGACAAGGAGAGAGAGAAAGAGAGAGAGTAATGTTGACAACTATGAACGTCTGGGTATCTGTGTTGATAAAGAAAGTGTGATGATGGCCTTGAATGTAAACACTCTCTATTGGCACGTGTGTGTGTGTGTGTGTGTGTGTGTGTGTGTGTGTGTGTGTGTGTGTGTGTGTGTGTGTGTGTGTGTGTGCGTAATATCAACAGACTTATCTTGTTGCCAAAATCTGCTTTCCTGCGCTTTAAACCTCTGACTGCACAGGGCGTCTCTTTACCATGAAAAATGATCTGAACTGAAATGAAGCTGCCTACCTAACTGTTACCATTCCTTACGACTGCGTTGGTTTTCTCTTCGTGTAATAGAAGCGTGTGGCTCTAGTGAGAATAACGTCTATCCATTTATCTATTGCCAGACGCCTTAATCCCGTAAGGGGTGGCCACAAACAATTCGCCTCAATGTCGCCCTGTCCCCCGCCATTTCACTGCCCTGCTGCCAGTTCACCCCCCCCCCCACTCTCATCTGTCACTGTCACTGTAGCAGCAATGAAAGATCCACTACAGGACGAGACCTTTTTGTCGGAGGGAGAATGGAAGCTAGAATTAATTTTTCTCCATGGTGGCGAAATATGAATGGAGAAAGGATGACTGTAATTAAAAAACTGCACGTGCAAACTGAAGTGTTAAAATAGCTCAGTTTGTGTGTGCCAGAGTTTATTTCTATCTTCGGTATATGATCAAGAGTGTGCACAATTATGTAAGCACATGGATGGACATACTACTATTCTATTTTCACTCAAATTTGGCCCAGATTTTCAAACTCTTGCAGCTTATTTCGTGTAATTCAAAGGCAGAAAAGGACAACGTTGTACCCCTACTTGATGTCCATATCACTTCCTTATAACTAGTACTTTACTCGAGTGATACTTTATTACAATTACAACAAAGCATTAAAGATGACATTTTAGGCTCACTTAGAGGAAAATCAGTATAGTACCTACTTTAAATGTTCATCACAGGTTGGGTTTCGATCTGCAGACTCAGGGCATCCACTGATCATAAGACTAACTACTGTCGTATAACTCCAAGAAAGAAGGGTATCGTTTCTCAGTAACATAGAAGATGCATAATGCTCTAAGCAGCAGACTCAGATTCTGTTTGATCTGAGGATCAATACAAGAAATTTTCTTTTTTCTAATATAAGGAGAGGCTTCTGTAAAAAGAAATGGTCAGAAAAACTCAGAAAATATTAATGAAGAATAAAAACAGAGGCAGATAAGTCTGTATTGCAATGTATAATGGTCAAGAAAAAGGAGTGAAAGACTGTGAGGAATTAAAAATGAACTGGGTTGATGAGAAGGAAGGCTGTAAGGAAGGTGGGATAGAGAGGAGTAGAAGAATGGAATGACGGGAGAACGAAAAGGAGGAGAAATAAGGCTGGAAGGAAGCGGTAGGGAGGCTGCAGGGGAAAGGAGTGAATGGGAAATAGAGGAGTGGAGACGGGAAATGGCTGAGAGGGAGAGTTGGAGTGGAAGGAGAAAGAAGGAGCCTGCTAGGGAGAGAGAGAGGCAGAGAGATAAAGATTATAAAGATTAAGTTGATGAGGAGAGAAGAGAGAGAGGGAAAAGGTAAAGAGGACTGATTTCTTGTGGTCTTATTTGCAGGCTTCCAGAATATCCTTACCAGCATATTCCTGTACAAAGTGCGTTGCCACTCTCTTATATAGCTTATGCAAAGAATGTCAATATAATAAAAGAAAACATCCTGGCAGAAAATATCGACGTGCAAAATGCAAAATAATCCCAGGGTCAAAAGTGTCGGGAAGTCTGCTACGCTCAGGACAGTATGGTTTAGGGTGATGATGGGAAGCGGCAGGAACGAAGAGAGATCAAGATTTGTGGGAGGTGTGCTGCTGCATGGGAAATGGTCGAGGTGAAGGTGTGAAAGGAAACGACGAAAGGGAGAGGGACTTGGAGGGTGTGATGTGACTAGGCGGGAGGCTGGGAAAGGTGCAGAAGAGGAGGTAAATGTTGCAGAGGGGAGGCGTATGAAAGCAAGCAAGGGGGAGGGAAAATGTGGCACAGAAGACGAGAAGTGGAAGGGAGGGAAGGAAATGGGGAATTGTAAGGAAGTGGGGGAGTGGAGGGAGGAGGAAGAAAGATGGGGGAGGGAGAGAAGAGAAAAAGGATACAGGTAACGGTGGAGAGGGGAAACACAGCAAGGAGGAGGGGTCAGAGAATCAGAAAGAAAGGGAAGATAGTAAAAGAAGCAGGAAAGCAGAAGGATGAGTGGAAAGGAATGAAGATGAAAGTAAGGAGATCCTGGGAGACAGGAGGGATGTGGTAGGGAAAGATGAGACCAGTGAGAAAAGAAAAAAAAGGTGAGACTGAAAGGGGGAGGAAAGACTGAAATGAAAAGAGGGCTGATGAAAACAGAAGAATAGTGGGAATGGAATGATGGTGAAGAGGAGGGATCGAAAAGAAGGAGGAGGGTAAGATGAGGGAGTTGGGATGAGGGTGGTGTGGGTGGGATGGGTGTTAATTTGAGGGAGGGTTGAAGATGAAGGAAGAAACGGAAG
This sequence comes from Coenobita brevimanus, assembly GCF_032717465.1. Classification (NCBI taxonomy): domain Eukaryota; kingdom Metazoa; phylum Arthropoda; class Malacostraca; order Decapoda; family Coenobitidae; genus Coenobita; species Coenobita brevimanus. The sequence goes on from NC_137014.1 coordinate 8,813,018, forward strand.
GTTGAGATTGCATAAAGTGGAGGGTGGAACGATGGTGCTTGAGAGAAGTGGGATCGTGGAAGGGAGGGGTGTGATTGCAAGAGGAAAGGCGAAGGTGCAGGAGGAAGGGGAATGCCAGTGAAAGGGATATATTGGAGGGACGGAAAGTTGAAGGAAGGAGGGGTAGGGTTGCGTGGACTGAGGATGGTTACAGGAAGGAGAAGTGGGTGTTGTATGGAGGTGTAGGAAGGTTGGTGTTCCATGGAGGGGTAGGGAGGTGGGTGTTGCATGGAGTGACAGGGAAGTTTGTGTTGTATGGAGGGGTAGGGAGGGGGGTGTTGCATGGAGGGGTGGGGAGGTAAGTGTTGTATGGAGAGGTAGGGAGGGGGGTGTTGCATAGAGGGGTGGGGAGGTAAGTGTTGTATGGAGGGGTAGGGAGGGGGTTGTAGCATGGAGGGGTGGGGAGGTAAGTGTTGTATGGAGGGGTAGGGAGGTGGGTGTTGCATGGAGGGGTGGGGAGGTAAGTGTTGTATGGAGGGGTAAGGAGGTGGGTGTTGCAAGGAGGGGTGGGGAGGTAAGTGTTGTATGGAAGGGTAGGGAAGGGGGTGTTGCATGGAGGGGTGGGGAGGAAGGTAACTATCGCTCCGTTGGGAGTCGTGCCGTCACCTACTCGAGTTTACGACCCCCAGAAATAGATACAATAATTACGTGTTTGGTCTCGTCTTCCCTTCTCTGCCCACCCTTGCCCTGCTCTCCCCTCCCCTACCCTACCCTACTTTACCCTACCCGTCTGCTCTTCCTTACCTTCTTCACTCGTATCTGCCCACCACGTCCAGTCCACCCCTAACTTCATCTACCTTGCCCTGCCTTGCTTTTCATCCTTACTTGTCTTCATATTAATGTCAATATTCCTGATCCTGGATTCTGCAAGGGTGCCTTACTGTCGAAGAAGGTTAAGCAACTACCGACTGATCTAGATCCTTACGACAGCACAGATCTTCTGGATATGTACTCTCTCTCTCTCTCTCTCTCTCTCTCTCTCTCTCTCTCTCTTTCTCTCTCTCTCTTTTAAGAGGTAGCTGATGTTAGCGCCTAGGTTGAGTGTAATATTCAGAATATTGCTCCTTTCAGACTCCTTTCTCCTACGTTGGAGAGTGGTATACATCACCCCGACACCAAGAGGTTCGTTATCACCATCAGTGTCCAACGCTGATCTGTATATATCACGCCTATTGTTTCGAAAGCTTTTGAGCGTACAGTGTCTTCTAGATTGTCGAAATATTTGGAACGATCTGGTTTCGTGCATCCGTGCCAGTTTGCACAACACAAGAACTATGGTACTACTGGTGCTTTGCTTGCCATCTGCAATAAGTCTGTCATCTTACTATGAAAGATTCGAAACTAGGTTAGTTCAGTTTCATTTTGCTATTTTTTTTTTTTTTTTTTGCCCTCGTGAAACAAGATGGACGAAAGCATAAGTTGCATTGATTTGGTATAAGTGGCCCTGTCCTTTCTGTTACCCGAGAATTTCTTTACGGTCGTACGCATTGCCCTGTGATGATTGCAGCCATAATCGATCGCTTAATGCTCACTCTGGCTTTCCTCAAGGTAGTGTTTTGGGCCTACTTCTTCCTTCGTCTTTATCATCCCTTTTCTGTGTCTGCCCTCCTCCCTTCCTGTTCTCCCATCTTTCCTATCACATTCTATTACCCTTCTTTCCTTTTCAGGTGCCTTTATGTTAAGTGACAAGCCAAATAGTTTCCTGACACCATTAAACCAATCACAACGCTGGGTGGTACAGTGGTAATCATATAACAAACCCATACGTGTTCCCTACGTGTCAACAAGTGGGTTGGCGGGGGGTTAGTGCCCCTCCCCGTAAAACAACTAACTCAAAGATAAACGGCCATCCCTTACAGGATTGTGGCGTCTGGCTATAGATAATGGATAGATAGTTATTCTGAGATAGCTGTTCTGAGGATACCATTCTAGTCTCAATCATCCAATCACTTGAGGCTAGTCAAGCTGTCTGTGACTCTCTGAACAGAGACTTAGCAAGTATATATGGGTGTTGTCAGAAATGGGACATGAAAATGAATCCTTCAAAAACTAAGTGTCTGGTTGTCAGACGCTCTCGATCACCATCTCCTCAGGGCACACTCTAGGTGAATGATTCTGCCTTACCTGAACCCAGCGAATTACAAGTTCTTGTTGTTACGTTCTACCTCAAACTGACGTTTGAAAGTTATCTCCGTCCTGTGGTTTCAACAGCTGCCCAGAAGCTTGGTATACTTATAGAAGCCTATCAGATAATTATTTGCTGTGTCCTCCATCTCTGCTTGTTGTTTCCGATGCCTCATTCTGCCAGTTCTTCAGTTTTGCTCGCCTGTGCGGCCATCTGCAGTACTTTGTCATCTTCGGTTGATTGACAGAGTTCTCAGAATGGCATATTCTCTGAGTGTAGGTAATGCATTCGGCAATCTTGAATATCGTCGCAATGTTAATTCTCCATGCTGTATCAAATCACGTTAAACCTGACTCATCCACTGCATGATCGGCCTCTCGATGTATATATATACCTCCAAGGTCTACAAGGTTTTATTTAGTCCAGAATTCCCAAAATTACAGACGATGAGATGCTGTACTACGGAGTTGCAGAGATGTTTTCTTCCTCGAATGGTTGACATGTGGAATTTTCTGTCCGATGATCTATGCACTGCCCCTAATGTCAGCATCTTCAAAACTACAGTTTATTTGACTGACCTGTGCACCTGAGATGTATGGGGCATGTAGGGTGTGTTTGATTCGTGGCTGCTGATTGGCCGCCGATGATGTCACTGAAGTAAATGCAGTCATGTATTGTAGTGCAAAATGAGGACGTAGGCTTACACTCTGGATGGATAATTTACGTACATCAAACGTCACTCATCGTTTTACAAAACTTTATAATCAATATTAATTTTCTTTGATAACAGTAAACTTTTAAAGCTAATTTAGACCTCTTCAGCTTCAGAAATTAATCCATATTTAAACTGACTGCTTATATTGCAGGCAATTTAAACATATAAATATATATGTGTTAAAATAAAAAGAGCTGTAGACTTACATCATCGGCGGCCAATCAGCAGTCGCGAATTAAACACCCTACCCGTCCCATACATCTCAGCTGCACAGGTCGGTCAAATAGGGTACAGTCTGAACACGTTTCTGATTCAGCGTTCATAGTCCCACCTTCACATTTTCTATTCCTTCTTTTCTCCGAAAGTTTTGTTAGCCTATCTTCATTTTATCCCTGTTTATTTATTTTTTTTTTCACTTTCTTTTCGTTTGTTGCTCTAGGTGCTTTGGGGTTGCGTGACTAGGCAAGAAATGTGGCTATGTCACAATGACTTATGGTACTTGCATTCATCCGATCCAACCCACTGTACTCAGTCTAGTACTACTACTACTACTACTACTACTACTACTGCTACTGCTACTACTACTACTACTACTACACTTATGCTTACCTTTCCTTGCCTCACCAGGCTCTACCCTACCCTACTTCGTATTACTTTGCTTTACTATGCCCTGCTCCTTAAACATACTTGGGGTTTCATTCTCTCGGGATTTATCTTGGAAAGATCATATTACTGTACATCTCTTGTAAAATTTGCTTCCAAGAGATTAGGTGTGGTAAGCCGACTCCGTACCTTCTTTACCGCTGCAGAGCTGTTGACTTTATACACGGGTTTTATTCGCCCCTGTGTGGAGTACAACTCTCATGTGTGGGGAGGCTCCCCACATACAGCTCTTCTCAATAGGGTGGAGTCAAAGGCTTTTCGTCTCATTAACTTTCCTCCTCTTACTAGCTCCCTTCAACCTCTGTCTCTTCGCCGCACTGTTGTATCTTTATCTCTTTTCTATCGTTACTTCAATGGTCACTGCTTCTCTGAACTGTCTGCTTGCATCCCTCCACCTTTATGACGGGCGCGTAGCACCAGTCTACCAACAAACTCTCATCCCTTTTCTGTCCAACTCTGTAGTGCAAGAGTTAACCGTTACTCCCAGTCCTTCATTTATGCAACAGGTCAACTCTGGAACTGTCTACCTGTCTGTATTTCCTACTTCCTATGATCTCCAATCTTTCAAACGCAGTGTGTCCAGGCACCTCGAAATGAACGGATCCTGAATTTGGCTCTCTTTTGTATTGTTTTGTATTTTTCTTGGAAGGAACGGTTTGTGGGCTCCTGGCTTTTGGTTCCTTCTTCCTTGCATTAAACAAATACTTAGGTATTACATGATTTATCATCCTTTGCTCTGCCCTGTCCTACTCTGTCTTGCTCTAAGCTATCTTACACTGTAATACTCTGTTCTAGCTTACACTGTGCCCCTATGTCTTTTCTTAATCTGTTCTATCATACTTTGTCTTTTCTTACTCTGCTCTGCTCTATCCTTTTCAGCATCCTGTATTTGGCAGCCGCAGTTCTTAAGAACTCAGGTAAGTAACAACCCTTTCTCTTACGACACTCCACGTCCCTCATAACACTCCAGCACTTCTTTCTCAGTCTTCTTCTTCCCACACACGCATACCTTTACTCATATCCTACATTAACGTTTTCATAGGAAAGTCCTTTTCTAAGCCGTGTTAATTCCTGAAGCTGATATCTGCTATTTAGAAAACTCGTGAAACAGGTAAGATTTCATCTTGTTGCCTTTTTTTAAGATGGCTGCTTGCGTCTTCTAAGGTGAGGCAAATCGTCTTATAAATATCCAGAATGAAGCAAATATGATGCAACTAAACTACCACTGCTATTGTTGCGTCTTCTCTCTTGTTTCATTTTAGGTAATCCCACAAATTTTTCTTTAGCTGAAACGCCATAACGAAGTTTGACGATATACACAGTCACGGTTAACACTCATGGACGGAACGATTCTACTATTCTTTTTAAAATCTCACTCATACAGTGACGTGCAACCGTTGCTTTGGAACCCTGGTCCTTATTTCAACTGTAAGTAAGAACAGATTGGAGCAAAGGAGACCCTGTTCCAAAATTCCTAAACAGACCTGATAAGGTTCAATAAAGGAGAATATATCAAACAGTTTGCCTACAAATTTCTAACATCATTCAAGCATTCAAAACCTGGGCTCCAATTCACAAGAAAGACCATTAACTTTTTTTTTTTTTTAATCGGAGTCATACACATGAGAAAGAATTAGTCATTCCGGTTACTATCCATCCATCCATCCATCATCCAATTCTACTTTGCCCCAGGAGGAGCGTAGGAGCCCGGGGCTAGGCAGTTGGTCCCGACATTTAAGATGAGAGTGACCAGCCTCACTCATCCTTGGGTGGCATTACATGAGCAGTCAACCCCAATCACCCCTTGTATATAAACCTTCACTGGCTCAATCCGACTGGAGCACAATAATTACCCACTAAACCACCAGGCGCCAAAATTTGGTTATATGGTTACCACTCAGCGTAGTAAATGGTTTCCTGGTGTACAGGAAACCATTTGGCTTGTCACTCAGTGTAGAGTCACCCACAGGCAGAAGAAAGAGGAAAGAATGAAGGAAAGAAAAAAAGAAGAGGGAGTGTAGTTACCCGTAGGCAGGAGGACAAGGAAAGAATGAAGGAAAGGAAGACAGAAGAGGATGGAGGGAAAGAAGGATGGAGGAGAGGAATGGGCAGACACCCGACAGCAGCACTACATCGAGTGATTGGTTACTAACAAGATAAAAAGTGTCGCAGCCCTTGTCGTGAACATCTAAGTACATTTTTAATCCATCCATTTCGATATATTCTTAGTTACTGGCAGCCTATCTTCTCATTTGTCTTACCGCCTGTTAACCCTTTCACTACGATAGACTGAATATAAACTGAAGGAAATTGTCTGACGGTAACAAGAGAAGAAAAGATTTAATTGTACAGGAGATACTTTAGGGCACCGTATCAAGTCCGTAATCATTTTGCAGGTCCAAAAACTAGAGAAAATCGATCCCATCCAACTGAAGAGGTTAATCAAACACCGCACCTTGTCATCATCCGGAACTTTAATTCTCGTGTAAAGACAGGATGAGGTAGGATCCCTAAACAAGGAAAGAGAAAGTGTAAAAGCCAGAGATCCATCAACAGCATACCCGTTGAAAAGGACGGAACAATCATTCACACATCCTTCAAGTCCCCGGCAGGCTCCATCTCACATGCATAATCATGTCTATCCTTTGCCTAATATTTACACCTTTCATCCCCAACCCCAAAATCTCTCTCTCTCTCTCTCTCTCTCTCTCTCTCTCTCTCTCTCTCTCCTATTAGCCGTCAGTATCACCACGTATTTGTTGTTGAACATCCCCAGTCTCTCTGGCCGAGCAGACCCACCAACCGCAGTCAAGCAACCGCCCCTGCTGGGCCGTCTCATGCAGTGAACCGACATTCCCCTGCAGCAAACAGCGCCTTGTCATAGAGAGGCGTGGGGAAGTTAAATTCCTCCCTCCTTTAACTCGGACATTCCACCCCTGACTAGACTGTTTATAGCAGTGGTATCAAAGTCAATCACTCCCAAGGCAAACACCTCAGTTCCGTTGATCGTCTGAGGGCCAAGTCTACCTAACCTTATCGAAATCAGTGTAGGACCATAAGCTACAATAACCACTGACCTCAAATAAATGTAGAAACAATAGGATAATACCGGTTAAGTAAGCACCAACTCACCCAAAATTGTGGTACCGGTACCAATGACCCTGGGAGCCTAGACCAGCATGTTTACGTTTTGCACCCCTTTCCTCTCTTTCTTCCATCCTCTTCTGTCTTTCATAGTTCCATTCTTTCCTCTTCCTTGTGCCTGTTGGTGACCCTACATTGGGTGACAAGCCACATGGTTTCCTGTACACCAGGAAACCATTTACTACGCTGGGTGGCAATCATATAACCAAATTATGGTGCCTGATGGTTTAGTGGGTAATTAAGGAACTCCAATCGGATTGGGCCTGCGTAGGTTTATATCCAAGGGATGGTTGGGGTTAATTGCTCATGTAATGCCACTCAGGGATAAGTGAGGCTGGTCATTCTTATCTTAAATGTCAGGACTAACTGGCCTAGCCCTGGGCTTCTACGCTCCCCTTTGGGGCAACATAGGATTGGATGATGGGTGGGTGGAAATACTGTTTCCAGATTTCAATCACAATAGTGAACTATATTTGCACTCTGTACTATACAGTATTACTTTAAAGTGCACGCAATTTATCCATCCATCCATCCATTGCCAGACGCCATGTATCCCAAATGGGGTGGCCAATGGCTTAGAGTTAATTGTTTTACAGGGAGGGGCACTAATCCTCCACCAACCCCACTTGACGTAGGGATGCCAACAGCATCTGGTGTTCCCAGGCGGTCACCCATCCAAGTACTAACCAGACCCAACGCAATTTATAAATTAGCAATATAAAATTGGAAAGTTGCTGAGTGAAGATAATACTGGTATGTATAATATACATTATGGCAAAGCCGCAGCCTATTCAAACTTTCGGAGAAGTTCAATACGCCTTCTAACCCTTACAGTAGCATTGGCTTCTGCTTCAGATTACTGATAATATTTAAATAAAAGTTTCGTGGCATATTTGCTCACCGGTAAATTTTTCAAATCGTATTTTTACCAATCAAATTATCAATATTTCCTAACAGTGCTGTAACATTTGTTCACTTGATCACATGGCCAATTTTATGGGATTTTCAGTTTTTATTTCTCATTTTTTCGTAAGTCTTCTCGGGCCACCAGTTTCACACCTCTGGTTTATAGGGTCCGGTCTCCTCACAGATGGAGAAAATATTCACCAACAACAGCTCACCATTCAGTACTTATCACTCGCCACTTCATACTGACCACTCAATAACCACCACTATGTACTCACCACTCACTGCCCTGCACTCAATATACTCACCACAAAGTATTCACCACTACTTAATGGCCATCACTCAAGACTCATCATTCATCTCTTATTACCCACCATTCAGTACTTAGCGCTCACTACTCACTACGCACCACCCAGTAATCATCTCTTAATGATTGTCACCCACCTCTCACCATTAATTGCTGGAAACTCACTACACATGTCTCATCACTTACCGGTCATTACTCAGCACTCACCGCTCAGTACTCATCATCACTGGATGCAACTCAAGAGAAAGCCTCATTTACCTGTGAAGGAGAAAAAACAGGTAAATGTGGGAGTACAGAGCGTTTCGTTGATTTTATTTTATTATTAAGAACTCCACATTCTGTGGAGTTCTTACTGATATTGTAGATATAAATATATATTTTTTGTGGAGGGGGAGGGGGAATCTTGAAGGCTAGCTTTCCAAGACCGTTCGAGATAGAGACTTGATATTTTCAGGATTGATGAATCTTAGTTGCAGGCTTTGATTGGCACATTTTTCTCCTCCTAGCACTAGCGCTGCACTAGCGCCGTCTGATATTTTTTTTTTTCCGTTTTTGTTCTGCGCAGCAAAACCTAATGAACTGGTTGCTTTGCAAATGTTCCAGTATGAAGTCGTCGACATATACCAGTGCACCTGGTTTTGATACTGATATCAAATAGATACTTTTTGTGATACTGAGGAAAATCAAAATGGCCGCCTCATGCCTGAAAGTACCAAATCAGAAAGTATTTGGCCAATTTTGACCAAACTCGGTGGAAATGTAGTGGGTCATGAGTGAACATGATCTGCATAGTATGAATGACCTTGACCTTCATCTGAAGGTCACAAGTCAAAATCCGTAAAAAATTTTGAGTCATGCAAAAGTTCCTTAATATTATGTGTACAATGATAAAAGTACTTTCGTCTGGAGTGTGGAGTTCTTTGAATATTGCTTCAGCACTGTCAGAATTCTTGTTATAATAGTAATTATAATCATGATGACAATAATAATAATAATAATAATAATAATAATAATAATAATAATAATAATAATAATAATAATAATAATAATAATAATAATTACTATTATTATTATTATTATTATTATTATTATTATTAGCAGCAGCAGCAGCAGCAGCAGTAGCAGCAGTAGTAGTAGTAGTAGTAGTAGTAGTAGTAGTAGTAATAGTAGTAGCAGTAGTAGTAGTAGTAGTAGTAGTAGTAGTAGTAGTAGACGGCGAGCACTTCACCCACAGAACAGCAAACACATCAAATGATGCAAGAGTGGATGTCAGTGCTCGAGGTTTCTGGACACGTGGGCAGAGGGCGTTCTTCGACATCAGGATATTTGATCCCATGGCAGCATGTCATCGCGAACTGTCTCTCGAAGCTGCACACAAAAGGAATGAACAAGAAAAAAATAGAAATTATCAAGTAAGGGTCCAACATGTGGACCACGGTCGATTCACTGCCCTTGTGTTCACGACATCATGTGGGATGGGTCCAGAGGCAGTAAGATTCTACTTGAGACTGGCAGAGGTTCTTTCTGAGAAGAAACGTCAACCGCAGAGTTCTGTTATGGCCTGGATGAGATGTCGACTGTCATTCTCCCTCGTGAGGTCTGCCCTGCTAAGTCTCAGGGGCACAAGATCATCAGCCCTCAGGCCTGTCTCCCTGGCGGGTATGGATTACGAAGCTACAGTGGTCGAGAGTCGCATAGACCAGCGACTCCAATAGTTTAATGTCTTTATTTACACTGTAATATCAATAAATATAAAATAAAATAATAATAGTAATAGTAGATGGTTGGTAACCACAGCCGTTGGCGTGTTTGGGGCCAACGGATGGTAATATGAGGGTTAGTGTTAACCTTCACATTACAACTCCAAATGGTGAACTGTATTAGCAAGGTTGGTTTTGATCTTCACAATATGATTCACCAATGGATGAAGGTGATTATTATTATTAGTAGTAGTAGTAGCAGTAGTAGTAGTAGTAGTGGTAGTAGTAGTAGTAGTAGCGGCAGTAGCAGTAATAGTAGTAATAGTAGTAGTAGTAATAGTAGTGGTAGCAGAAGAAGTAGTAGTAGTACTGATGCTGTTGTTATTATTGTTGTCATTGTGTGTTTCTATTCTTGTTTCATAATGTTGTTCAAATTATTGTCATTATTGTTGCCGTTATTGTTGAATCAGTGTTCTTCTTCTTCTTTTGTTATTCTTGTTTTGTTACTGTTTTTGTGTTGCAGTTGTCTTATTGTCGCTAGTGTTTGTTGCAAATGTAAATTCCTCTGCTGATTATACCTGATGCTGTTATTGTTGCTTTATTTTGGTGGTGGTTATTATTTTTCTCTGATACAGCATTATTCACAACTCCATTCTTCTCATTATTGCTCTTGAGTGATGGTCAGCATCTTTAACCACTTCAGTCAGACGACTTTTTTTCCTTGTTGTCTCCAGACGATTTTATTCAGTTTACGGGAAATTTCTCGAAAATAGAAGTTCTTGTTGTTGCTCATCAATGCCGGTCTATATGGCTGAGCAGACCCATCAGCCGCAAGCATGCAACCGCCGTGCAGGACCGTCCCATGCAGTGAACTGGCGTTTTCCTGCGGCTGACAGTGATTCTCAATAGCGAGGAGCGGGGAAAAGTATGGATGTAAGGTTTCTGGATGGATGCCGCATTTGCGTCTATCCATCCAGTTAGCAGGGGCTCCATAGCAGGCTCCACATAACTGAGTTATCTGATTATATGCTTCCCAGCTACATTTGTAAATGGTTTTCTGGGTTACAGGAGACCATCAGGTTTGCCATTCAGTATAGAGTCACCTGCAGTGGAAAGAAGAATGATAAAAACAGACAGTAAAAGATGGGAGAAGTAGGAAGAGAGGAGACAGACACGGAGACAGAATGATAAAGGCGAGGAAGAAACATCACTACATCAAGTTTTCGGATGATGGTCGCCACCACTTACCACCATCGAACTGGATGTAATGAATCTGTCCTTCATCCTTCGCTACTAAAGTAGAAATCTTTCCCAAGTAGAATGAAATCATCCAGTGGTAGCAAGAGTAAGACAGAAAACACGTCACAGCACTGAAGAGGTTAATCTGTTCAGCACAAGAACTCTGTGTATCCCAGTCATTTTGTCCTGCTAAGGGCTGGAGTGGTTAGATGTAATCATCATTCACCCCGTCCATGCTAGTGGGCTGCTCCAATATCAATATAAATGATTATGAACAAGATTATACTCATAAAAAATGTCATCGTAATGAAGAGATTAATCAATACACCCAATCTCCCCTTACAGTGCGTCTCTAAATCAGACACACACACACACACACACAGTATTGGCTTTTAAGCTAATGGACTCAAAATTAATGAAACAATTAGCCATTAATTAAGAATTAACGAGATTGGTCCAGTTATTTCTCCTCAGTCGTAAACGAGTTACCTTACCTGAAGAGTGCACTTGGAGTTACGTGGAGAAAACGATGCACTAATGAACTAGAGGGGCATTCAGTGGAGCCATCTCTGCGACAAGGGCAAAAAAATTTCTAAACCACTCTTTATAACGGGTTTGCTTTCACATCACTGATTAGGGTTGCGCAAAAAGCGTTTTCCGGATCCAGAATCTGTAATACGATCGGGATCGGTCCCAGAAGTTAATCGATTGTTCCCTGAGACATGGGCTATCTATCCACCAAATGTGGTCCAAATTTCTCTTTTAGTTTTTTTATTTAGGGTGCAACATACGCTCCTTGTCGGAAAGAATGAGAGTGTGGTATTTTATGCCCGATGATGTCGGACGATATATATATATGTATATGTATATGTATACATATATATATATAAATAAATAAATAAATAAATATATATATATATATATATATATATATATATATATATATATATATATATATATATATATATATATATATATATATATATAAATAGAGAGAGAGAGAGAGAGAGAGAGAGATACATATATATATATATATATATATATATATATATATGTGTGTGTGTGTGTGTGTGAGGCACCAATCACGAAAAACAAGGTTAAATTCTGTTGGGGAACATCCTGGGTAAGAATGAAGAAACGTGGGTTAGTTTTAGTCAAAGACAATCGATTTTATTCAGCTCTAAGAAGCCCACCCCAGAAAACAACTTGTGTGGAGTGAAGGTGAAGGCAACAAGACTAGCTGACCCTTTCAGTTCGGTATTTCGACTGTGTCGCAAGACGCCAGGGATATAAGATCATTGCGAGCTTGTTACCCCGGCACTCGGGAATCGTAAGCTGGTGTTGTGTTTTCATTTGCGCGCGTGCGTGCGTGCTTGCGTGTGTGTGTGTGTGTGTGTGTGTGTGTGTGTGTGTGTGTGTGTGTGTGTGTGTGTGTGTGTGTGTGTGTGTGTGTGTGTGTGTGTTTAGAAATATACCGGTATCTGTTTTGATCCGATTTTAAACAAATTTGGCGGATGCTTTAAGGTCCTGCCATGGACTAATCTTCGCACTTTCTGAACAACAGATCAAAAGTTAGGGTCACCGGGCAAGTTCAGCTTAAACAGTTTTACTTGATTTAGACCAAACTTTGTGTAAGGGTTGAGAAGAACTCATAAAAATCTATTTTGAGAACAATCAGTCAAAGGTTAGTATCACAGGGAAAGGTCAAAGACCCAAGTCATTGAGCAAGATCAACTCGGTTTTGATCTGACATGAAGCAAACTTAGCGGAACTGTTAAGGATCAGGTAAGGACGAGGAGATCCAATTCTGAGAATAATAAATCAAGGTCAAGGTCACAGGCCTAGGTTTAAGTTCGACCTGTGTGTCCGTGTGTGAACAAAATAACTGAAGCAATTTTGATCTGAACTGGATCCATCTTGGTGGATGAGTTAAGGATCATCCAGGAGGTACAATAGGACAAAGGCCAAGGTCACATGGCAAAGGGAGCTTTAAAGTTTTTTAATCTGATGTTGACTATATTTATGGGTAGACTGAAATTAAAACAGTGATAAAGAGAATAATTTTTGAGAACAGTAAGTGAAAGTTTATGATCACAGGGAAGGATCAAAAGTGAAGGTCACAGGTAAAGGTCAAAGGTGAAGGCCACAGGGATAGGTCAATGGTGAAAGTAACAGGGAAAAGTCAAAGGTCAAGGTCACTGGGCAAAGTCAATTAAAACAGCTCTGATTTGGTTTGAATCAAGATAATGAAAGAGTTAAGGCTAAGTAAATAATATATTAATTCGAGTTTGAAAGAAATCTGTCGAAGATCATGATCCCAGAGCAAAACCAAATAGTCCAAGTAGCAGGTGTGGGCAGGGATGGCCCGACCGGGGGGGCGGAAGTGGGGGGTTACTCCCACAATGTTTGTTTCTGAGTTGGTAAAACAAAATTACTGAGTTGGTCAAAATGGAGATTGAAGACTTTTTTCTTCTTTTTTACATAAAAGGAGAGGTCTCCGAGAGGAGAAAATATTTTTTACATAAGATTATTATGGGCTATGTACATTTAGAGGACAAAATACATAATAACCTAGTTTCCTTCCTGTCAGGAGAATAGTCTAAACCAAAATCAAGTACCATATTAATCAAGGTGCCTGGACCTAGACCCCCTTTACCCATAGAAAGGTAGTAAGGGGGTGGGTGGAGGTCGGGGCAATATGTATACACTCCTGCTGCTGGTCTGGTCATAAATAACTCCAAATGTCATGGCTGGGCCAATTACTTTCCAGGAAATACTGTAAGTCTGTAAGAATAAAAATTACTTTGTCGTAAACTTGGTTTGTTTATGATAGGGTAACAATTTAGTTGGTCAAACCGTAACGCCGAATGGACAAAGAAGGTCAAAATGGTCCTTACCCCCCCCTCCCAACCACATACGTCTTGAGCCATCGCTGGGTGTGGGTGTTTCACTGTCTGAGCTCTCCGTCTTGCTATTGTTCATTTTGTTGGAGTGACTGTCCCGTCACTCAAACCATTCATCCTACATCAACCATTTTTACAAGGTATACTGCTTTGGCTCTTCCCAATCCTCCATCAAAACCCCATTTTATTACACAGAAATTTTTATCTCTCATGCCCATTTCTTTAAGCCACATGGCAATTTTAATCTTCAGATATTTAGAAACAGTCAGTCACTACGCTCATGCCACGAATCCTACATCACACAATTTCACAAGCTGTACTTTCCTGCCCCAGCCTCACCCCCCACCAAAATTCCAGCCTATGCCACCAGTTCCATTGGTCATCACGAACAATTCTTTAGTTTCCCATTGACGGTTTCACTGTGCGACATGGGCCACGTAAGTGCTTGCTCATTATTTTAATTCATGCTACTGTCAGACGATCTTACTTAGCATGAGGGATATTCTCACAACGACGTGATTTAATTAATATTCGTTAATCCATAAGAAAGAGACAACGTATTTTTCGTTGTCTTCCTATCCAAGACGAATTTATGTCGTTTAGAACAGGTCTCTTAGTGAAGGGGTTAACAAGATCATACTGAGGTGGTTCAGATTATCACGTACACTAAGAAAAGAAGACCTTATAATACAAAGAATCAAAAGGAGAGGTTGACATGGAAATCTATTGGAAGGATATTGTGACATAATAAACGAGGGAGGGGAACTTAGAATGAATGAAAGAGGGGAGGGTGGGAAGAATGATGGCTTGGGGTGAAGGGAGGAAGAGTGGGCTAGAATGGATGAAAGAGAGGATGGAGGGTAGCTTGGAATGGATAAGGGCGGGGAAGGAGGGAAGAAGGCTGGCTTGGAGTAGAGGGAGGGAGGGTGGCTTGGAATGGATGAGGGAGGAGACGAAGGGAAGAAGAGTTACTTTGAGTGAAAGGAATTAGTAGTAGTAAGTTAACACGCAGAAGTTTGAGTGCAAAATTTGATAAGGCCAACTTGGATAGAATCTGATATTAAAAGACTGTCAATAACGAGACTCTTTACCCTTTGACTTCGAGACGTTCTTCCTTAATAGGGATAAAATAGTCTGTTAATATGGAGAATAATAAGGAAATGATATAATTATACTAACTGGATTAATACAGACTGTTTTTTCCCCGACTCACAAAGACGTCCGTCCTTGGTATGAATGATCGTTTGGTGGTGACAAGACCAGTATGCAGGGTGTCCCGGGAGGAAAGGGCATAACTCAGAAACCATGGATGAGGCATTTCTTTAAAAAAATATTACCACATATCAACATGAACCCAAACACCAATCATTACGGAGCAACAATTACTGATGGCCTTATGGGAGAAAATGGTCTCTCATAATTCCCCTATAAGGTCATCAGCACTTATAACCCCGTAGCAATTGAGTTTTGGACCCAAGTTGATTATTTTTTAAATAGAATTGCCCCATTTATAATATCCCAAAGTTGTACTCTTTTCTCCCGGAACGTCCTGTGTAACTGAAAGAATTGTACGTTTAGGTTTAGGAAATAAATGCGCGGCTAAGTATATTGAAGATGAATGTCTGGTAAATATCTGAGTATCATCACATGCACTCCAACTCCCGACGACTCCCTCAGTGTGTGTGGAAGCATCACTGGTCGCAAAAGAAGTTCTCCTGTAAATCAGCGGCCAGACAGATGCGAGTTTCATACCTTGCACTCCATTACTGTTTCTGTCGGGTTGTCACAGCAGAGTAAATGGTGTGTGTGTGTGTGTGTGTGTGTGTGTGTGTGTGTGTGTGTGTGTTTTGCGGAGTAGGCAACTCAGTTTCGTATCGATTTCTACTGTATACAACATCGTTTCAATAAAGTAAGTAACAAATAATTTGAGAGTTTGCTGAGCTGACGTTACAGATGTCACAGTTGTAAAAGAAACACTAAATCTTTACATTTCTCAACATAAATTATCTATAGAAGGAGAATTAGATCCTGACAATGAAGGTTGGAATGGGATAGAAGAAAGGACTATGGTGTGTGTGTGTAGGGGTGGGTGCGGAGTAGGCAACTCAGTTTTATATCGATTTGTCAACAATATCGTTTCAAGCAACAGAAGTCACACAAGTGAATATGCTGAGAGTTTGCTGACCACAACACAGATGTCTCAGTTGTTAAAGGAGCATTAAAGATTTACATTTCTCAGTACGAATTATCTATAGGATGAGAAATAGATCGCCATAAGGAAGGCTGGGATGGCATGGAATAAAGGACCGTGTTTGTCAGAAAGGGATTACGTAGTGTATGAAGGGTAAGTTGATGGAGTGAAGAACTACAATCGAATCACAATACATGTGGGAAGCATATTCAGACGAGTGGAGTGAGGTGAGAGGCAGGGTAGTGGTTAAGTACGGAGAAAACGGAATGATATATGGGTGTGAATTAGGAGAAAATGAGCTGATTCAAGATAAGGCTTAGGAGAATATGCGAGAGGCTGTAGTGGAATGGAATGTAGGTTAGTTGTCAGTAAAAAAATAATGGGGTATATGCCTGAATAAAACGTGGGATGAAATAAGGACCCTAAGTCAGGTTATATGCATGAGGCTGAAGTGCGACGGAATGGACTATAGCTGAATTATGATTATGAGTAAGTCTCTTTGCCACGATCAACCTGGGTCCCATAAATAAACCGTCAGTCAGACAAAAAAATGTCATACACATAAGACACAGATAAAGAGACAGATAGAAGCGCGAGTCCAGAAACAAGCTTGGCTACATTGTTGTGCCCCCCACATCATTTTACACTCAGCCATCTCTCACTTGTCGTGTATAATTTAACCCATCACTACCAAAACGTCGGCTGTTTTTGTTACCGACACACGATTATGTTTAGCGCAAACGAGACGTCTAGTGGTTAGCGTTGTTCATTACCTCGTCGATTCCGATGACGCACTTTATATTTTATTATTGCTGTCACCAAACAACAATATTTCATCATCATTATCATCATCCGGACCTCCTTTCCCACCCTAGGGCAGGGTGAGGAGTAGCAATGCCCAGACAACCCAAATTTGCCCAATCCAATGGGCCACGCTTCCATTCACTCATCATTCAAGCCTCTGGAATCCAGGCTCTATCGGATACGCCAAAACCATTCACCACGTTCTGTAGTTTCACATAAACGTATCCGATAGGTCAATCCGGACGCTGCCACGTTAAAAAGGGGTGCCAAACCCCTGATCATGCACTTCTCCTCACAACATTCATCCAGCCAGCTCGGTCTCTTGTCAGTTTCCAAGCCTCACCCACTTCCAAGCCTCTCCTTCTCACACACTCATCCACCATATCTAATGATTTTATTCAATCTGAGAAATGAGAGGATTACCTATGGCTACATCTCACCACCCCAGTTTGCAAAGCCAACCCTAAGCTGAATAAAATCTCCGTAAATAGCAAAAATAAACAGAAAAATCGTAATTGGATTAATGAGGTTAAGCCCTCTAGTACAGGCAAGTTTTTGTGTGTGTGTTATTTTTGCTGCCGACACACATTTATATTCAGCTAAGGACAAACGCCTAGTAATAAAGGAATTAAAAACGATATGCATTATGGCCTCTTGTACAAAGGAGTTTTCCATGTTATGCCCTTACAATCGCCACAAGATATTACTCAGCTCAGGAGGGACATCTAGTATCATGGTAGTGAAGTTTTAATATTAGTATACGGTTCAGTTAACGTCCAAAATAGTACTAACACCCCTAGACGATTATGAAATGTGGTGCCTTTTTCTGGTACTTTGTATTCTTGTTTACTTTCACCTGATGGAATTGGGCTACTCGCTTAATTTGCGTACCAAGCAGAGGTTATATAGAATTCAGTGAGACTTATTTATGATGTAGGAATATGTCTCCTGGGTTACTAGCCAAACACTCCCTCGAATCAGTGTATATTTGGTTATCAGCTGAAGTGAAAGGAGAGATTTTCATTAGACTTAGAAAACCCACACACACACACACACACACACACACACACACACACACACACACACACACACACACACTGTAGGGAGTTAGTAAGCTAGAGCAATGGGTGTGCGTTATAGCCTAGTGGTTGTTGGTAATAGGGAGGGACTAACTGAGTGGTTCATTCATCCCTGTCTCTCAGTCTCTCCCCAAAGTCTCTCATATTTCTCCCGCCCTTTCTCATTCTCTACACCCAACCTAAACTCTCCCTCCCTCCCTCCCTCTCTCTCTCTCTCTCTCTCTCTCTCTCTCTTTCCCTCTCTCTCTCCATAGCTGTTCCTGTCTCTCCCTTCCTCCCTCATTCTGTTCCTATTTCTCTATCCCTTCCACTTTCCCCCTCACTCGCACTCTCACATACTACCTTCCTCATTTACTCACTTTTTCCCTTTCCCTTCTTTCCTCCTCTCTCCCACACCTCTCTTTCCCTCCAGCCTATCTCCCTTCCTCCTCTTCTCAGTATTTTCCCATCTTTTCTCCCGTTTTTACAGACTTTCTTCTCTCCCACTTCTCCTTATTCACCAAATCTCCTCTCTCTCTCTCTCTCTCTCTCTCAAACTTCCCCCTAAGAAAGACAGAGCACCGAAGAGGGAGGGCAAGGCCTGTTAGTTCCTGAAAGTTTCATCCTCCATCCACCCAGCCACCACATCGTCCAGTAATACCTCTTCCTAAGCGATTTATTTTGGTTATTAATCCTTATTGTCCTCATCTGTGTTGTTTAAATCATTGAAATACCACCATACACAGAAAAATAAAGTACATAGTGATATTAAGCAATCGTATCCCAAAATAAATCGCTACGGAAAAGGTGCTAGGGAGCCTCCTCATCCAACGGGAATAGGGAAATCAAGCTCCTATGACTCACTCTCAGCTGAATAAAATGGTGTGGCGTCAGCTAGAAGAAAATGCAGGAGCTGTCCCGAGCATTAGAGGGTCGCATCATCCATTTATCTATCCATCAGTCATTTATTAACTCGCTATCTATCTCTCCATTCGTCACTCACTAACTCATTCTCTTGTCCAGACAAAACTTCATCCATATCCCCATCCATTTATCCATCCACTCATCATCCATTAACTTATCCATCTATCCATCCATTCATCATCATCTATTAACTTATCCACTTATCCATCCATACATTATCATCCATTATCTTATTCATCTTTCCATTCATTCATCATTCATTAACTCATCCATCTATTCATCCAATCACCATCATTAACATATCCATCTATCCATTCATTCATCATTCACTGAAATATCCAACTATCCACTCATCCGTCATCCATTTACTAATATGTCAATTCATCCATCACGACACCAATCAACACATTCATCCACACAGATTTTAACCATTACGATTTACGTATCCATCCAAACATCTATCTATCCATAGATCGATCGATCGATCGATCCATCCATCCATCCATCCATCCATCCATTAATCCATCCATTCATTCATCCATCCATCCATCCACCTATCCATATCATTCATCTATTTATCTATCCATCCATCCATTTATCCATCTACCTATCAATTCATCGACACATCTACTCACCCTTGTATCGATCCACCAATCCATCCATCCATTGAACCATCCATACAATGATTCATATAACCATTGCTATCTAGGCATCCGACCAATCAATCGTCACCATCCATGGGTCCATTCTTTTTTTTTTTTTATTTAGTATCCATCCTCTATTCATGAATCCAGTCAGACCAACCACACAGCTAATCATTCATCATTCAACAAATCTATCTACCGGTACTAGTAAAGTGCGCTTTGTTAGTGTGTGACGGGCGAGCGAGCGCCATGCTATCACAGTTTCCCTCTGATATAAAGTTATAGGCAGAGGCTCGGATATCTAAATGGTAGAGTTGATGCCAAAAAACACAGTGTTACAACGGAAAATCTTTGTTAATTTGATTTCGTTACGTAACTGAGGCATTCGCCGGTTAGAGCCGAACACTTCCGCGGAAAACCCCACATTCCAAGGGGTTCCTACGCCTCTCTGGGTGAGTTCTTAGTTGATAACAAAACTTAATGAATGAATGTATCACATGCAGAAAGTACTTGAACTCTACGTCGGGTAGGAGTAAAGTTATTAGCTTCTGCTTAACTCAAGTCGGGCCGAGTCGGGCCGGGCTGCTCATTTCGAACCTTAACTGAGAGCAAACATCGCTCGCTCGTTTCGCTGGCTCACTCGTAATCAAACCAATTTTCTGTTTATTCGCTAAAATTATCCATTCATTAATTCATGTATGAATTCAATCATTCCTGCAATTACCGTTCACTATTTTTCAGGTTAGTTTTAATAATCCCGTCTTACTCTTCATCCCCCACTGCTCATTCCTTTCCTTTCTCTCTCTCTCTCTCTCTCTCTCTCTCTCTCTCTCTCTCTCTTTTTCACCTCATTTCCCTCCCCCACTTTTTCCATTTTAACAGCCTACTTTTTCTCCGTTACTTCTAGCCTGTGGTCTCTCTCTCTCTCTCTCTCTCTCTCTCTCTCTCTCATAATCGATCCATCTCTTTTAGTCTCCCCTCTATCTCCGCCTTACATCCCTCCTTCTGTCTTCCCTGTTTTATACCCATCTCTCAGCTTCCCCCCCCCCAACTTTTTTCTTCCCCTCCCTTTTTCCCTCCCAGTCGCTTTCGTCCTTCCTCCTTCTCTCCCAGTCTGTCCCTCCGCTTCTCCTGCCCCCCCTACCCCCCCACCAGGTAAAGGAGCAACAGGTGAGAAAGTGACTGTCAGATCTGGCGGCCCCCCCTTTCACACACCCTCTCTATTGTTCTCTTCCCCACCCTCCTCTCTCTCTCTCTCTCTCTCTCTCTCTCTCTCTCTCTCTCTCTCTACCAGTTCCCTTCCTTCTTCCTCTGCTAGTTCCTCTCCCTCTCCCTCTTCTTCCAGTTCCCCTCCTTCCTCTTTCTCTGCAAGTCTCTTATTCTTTCACAACTTTGCACAGATGTCTCTGTCTTTCTCTCAGATTTCCTCTTCCTCTATCAGGGCCAGTCTTTCCACTCCTTTCCTTATTTCTCTCAGTCTCTCCTGCCTTCCCTTACTACCCTCTCTCCTCTTTTTTTTTTCCTACTCTTGCTAGCCGTCACTCTTTTGGCCTGTCTCTTCCTTTATCATACTGCCACTCACATCTTTATCAATCCCTTCGCTTCTCATAACTTATAATTTTCCTTCTTTTTTTTCTCACACTTTCCCTCTCTCCCTTTTGTTCTTATTTTTCCCTCTATCACCTTCTCCTTCTCTTTCTCTTCCTGTCCCATTTTCTTTTCATACACATAGAATTCGTAATGAGAAGCTTGCCAGGAAAATTATTCCACACAGCATGGACAGGAATATCTTGATGAGTAAATATTAGCTATTGGGATGGAAGCAGATCGTTGTTATATATGAACTGACGTCAGAATGAGGACGAGTAACAAGTGACGTGCCTCAAGGTTTAGATCTCAGTTCAGTAATATGTGTTTGATATGTTTAGGACCGAACTGCTGTAAAAAATATTAGGGTGCTACTAAAATTTAAACTAGTACCTCAGTAGACTAACATTGTTTTAGAGGAATGATGAAGTTATTAAATATTATAAGACTTCGGTGGGCCTCTCAAGGTGACCAAAACCTCCTGACGTTAAGTAAATTATCATACACAAGCCGTTAGTAAATAGTTAGATGAGATATATTGTAAAAATGGAGAGACGAATTACTATCTACCTAATATACAAATTGAGAATCTGAGGAAATATATGGGCTATAGTAAGAAAAGCTCTAAATCCTAGACAGCACTGCATTAATGTACTATATAAAACAAATAAGCACAAAGTGTGAGCAACAAAACAACCCATACAATACTACAACGTGATCTTGCATTAGCGGGACCACAGTTGGAATATGGATATAAGTTTTGGACCATATAAAATAACTATTATATCCCTGGAAGTGCGGAGAAAAGAGTAATTAAAACGGTGTCTAAAAATAAACGTTACGAACCTTCTCCAAGAGGGAACTTTGAGGGACGGAAATTTACACCCATCAGACTGGCAAAGAGTCAAGGGAATTTTAACGGAAGAATTAAATGAACAAATTAAGTACGATAGGCAGAATAAACAGAGAGAGAAAAATTATTGTTAAAAAAAAAAAAAGTGGGAGGAAGAGGGGAAACTGCTCTGGAAACAGAGTATTGCGTGAGTGGAATAAGGTACCTGGCAATTGATTTGGGTGACGTTTATTCGAGGGTTTAAAGAACATAATGAATCAACATATAATTAGAAAGGGTTGGGTATAAGACTGGTACTATTATTTACCACTCAATACTGAACTTCCAAAGTATACTGTATACTTTTGCACGCTCCATTACAGTAATATATGTTTTCCTAAAAACAATATTAATTGAAGCTTTCCAGTACTACATAATGTTCCTTCCTATTATATGTTGCGTGTTGCGGCTGGAGGATTTAGTCCGCGTGAGAGAGCTTGATTCTTTGCTATTTCTTCCTCATCTAGGCAGTGCAAAAATACCATTAAACAGAACTTGCGAGGTAAGGGCTTAACTGAGATATATGATTTGCCTGTATTATTTCTCTTCTCTCCTTTCTCCATGTATCTCGTTCTTTTTTCCTCCGTCCTTCTCCCCTTAAGTTTCCAGCTCCTTCAATCCTTCCTCCCTCCCTCCTGCCTCACCCTCCCCGGCGCACCTTTGACTGCTCTATTTGTCCCCACGGAGGCGACCACTTGTTGTACCCCATTGTCGCCCTGGCCCTCACACATGGACGGGGAGGAGGCAGGCCAGGTAGGGGAGGGGAAGAAGGGCAGAGGAAGGGGCGGGGGGCGTGAAGGTAACAGGGGGACAGGTTAGCGACAGAGTGGACGGTAGAAAGCAAAAGGGATGGGAGGCAGAAAGGGGAAGAAAGAAGACGAGAGGGGGAGGGTGGAGAGGCAGAGAAGTGAAGTGTGAGAGGGAGAAAGGAGAGGCAGGTGAAAGGAAAGGAAAAGTAGTGTGGGAGAGGGACGGGAAGGGAATGCAGGAGGAGGAAGCGAGGGGAAGGAGGAAAGGTAGAGGCGAGAACACGACGAGGAGAGGAAAGTGGGAAAAAGGTAAAAGCAGGGACTAGAAGGGTTGAGGAAGGAGGGAGAGGAAAGAAGGGTTGAGGGCAGCTGGGGAGGGGGTCGGTGTACAATAGACAACCAAATAAGCCTTAAGTGGAGAATGAAAACAATAGCATGATCCTCGTGGGGGTGAGGCAAAAGGCAGTGTGTGTGTGTGTGTGTGTGTGTGTGTGTGTGTGTGTGTGTGTGTGTGTGTGTGTGTGTGTGTGTGTGTGTGTGTGTGTGTGTGTGTGTGTGTGTGTGTGTGTGTGTGTGTGTGTGTGTGTGTGTGTGTGTGTGTGTGTGTGTGTGTGTGTTCCTAATTATAACACAAATCAATTCTTTTACTGTTATTCATTCATTTTCCAAGTTCATTATCTGTGTGTTGACGAAGAATATCAGTGTGAAACCAGATTTACTAAATATTTTCTTATTAACCTTGTCATGGCCGGGACAACTCTAGTATTCTATCGCAGCTGACACATGACGAGTTGATTTAGCTGAGAGGGAGTTCTTGCAGCCTAATATTGTTAAAAGATACCACTGCCTTCCTCTGCTTTAGTTGTCTCTTTCTGTTCCTACTTTACCCCTGTTCAGTGAAAGCCATCTTCAAAGCTAAGGAGAGAGAGAGAGAGAGAGAGAGAGAGAGAGAGAGAGAATCTACTCGTATGAGGTTCGCAGGGATGAAATGCAGAGTATGTCATAGGCTCACACCTGTGTAGGATGCAATGGACGTTCCGTACAGTCTGTAATATTGTTTAAGCTATTTATAATCATCCGATGGTAGAAGGAAAGAAATAGGGCCACCGTAGTGAAGGGGTTATGGCTCAGTTTTCAGCTGTATACAATTGTTTGGCCTTGGATGGAAGAGAAGAGTAGGGCTGTCCGGACCATGAGATGGCTTAACTGGTAATCAATGGTGAACGTACAAAGGGAGGTTGCCGTTGAGTTTATGCCATCCTTGTGTTGTCCATTTTGTATGGGGCATTATCGTACGTATTTACCCATTTGGAGCCAACCCTAGAATCCCAATGCAATGGGAAAGTGATCCAGATGTATTAGAGCTTTCCAGTATTGTTGAGATGACTTGATTTAACCCATTCTCTGCCAGTATGGTTTATTAGATGCGGGAGTATCTCTTGGAGGGGCCCAATCTGCAAGTCACTCCCTATTTTCTTTCTTTGGGGGGGAGGGAGGAGCAGTTCTTGCATGTAATAATTTGCATGAACACTTTCTTTACGTTACCAACGTACTCGTGCCTCGTTGGAAAAATGCTCGCTGAATAAGTTGTGATTCTGGACAATTTGAACTTCTTTTAATGAATCTGATGATCTAAATACTAGTAAGCATAAGAATACGGAGGTAGTCATGAAGCATTCCATCAACCCGGCATTCACCCACTTACTTCCTCTTGTAATCTTCAAAAATATTCGTAATAAGTCAAGTTTTTGTTTAGATGGCTTTGTTCTGGCTTCTAAAATATACTTCTGTGACTGCCAACTACGACACTTTGCTTGCAAACTTTGCTTATATTCATAGATTCTCTCTGCTTCTTCTTCTTTTTTTTTTTTTGCTTTAATTATCTCATCTCTCCTATTCATTCTCTACTTTTATAGCTTAATCTTTTCGCTTTTCAATTCTTTCTTTCCAGTGCAACACACCATTACCATTCGTCATTTGTTGGAATAATAAGGCAACCTTACTCAACGATATTCACATTTTTTTTTTATCCTCTTCATTCTATCCTTCGCAATTATCCTTCTAAAAATTTCCTTTTCTTTTTGGTCGTCCTCCTCATCGTTCTCCTTCCTCCCTTCCTCTTTTCTCTCCTTTTCTCGCACAGGTTGTTTAGATCTTGCTTTGAATCAGTTGTTTCCCCAGCAGATAATTTCATAATGGGCCAAAAGGCATACTGTTATGTGTACATCTTATGTGCTCCAGTGTACTCCTCCTCCTTTTCCCCATCCTCCTCCTCCTCCTCCTCCTCCTTCAGTTCAGGTGCCTGATGACTTAGATGCAACAGAAAGCATTAGTTAATTTTATTTTCGAATTGCAAGCCTATCGTCATTTCTCCTAAAGGACTGGATATTTATACCACGGTTATAATTTTGTGTGTTCTAATTCCTCCTTTAGTTTTATATTAGCCTACCTGTGAGGAATGTCAAGAAAGGAAGGGCTTGAAGATCAAAAACACGCCTTTTTTTTTTTTTTTTTTTTTTTTTGCGCTGGTAGCATCCTTCTATTATTTAATCAGACATCATCATCATTATCACCACCATCATCATCATCATCATCATCATCATGAAGAGAGAAACCTGTTTTGTAGGCTACACAGGAAAAATCATCCAATATATTATGTTGCCTGGCTTTCACCTGAGAGTCCCGGGTTCGATTCCTGGCATATTGGTAATATATTGGATGGATCATCATTATTATTATCACATTTACATTAGAAGACACCAAGAGCATGGTTGGTCTTCTTATTTTTCTTTTTCTTTTATTATTATAATTATTTTATTCTCCCCTTTGGGGCTAAGATGCGAATAAATGTGTTTGAATGGATGAGTAAATGGAGAGTGAGTCGTCCTGTCTCGGCTACCTCCCTTTCCTTGGGGGAAGCAGCCTAGGTATATAGATAGATAGATAGATTTTTTTGTTGTGGTAGGGTGAGGAAGAAATTATAACATGGGGTAGAAGCGGTCGAAGCAAACGGGGACCATTACAAAGATCTGGGTAATGTACGCCTGGGTAGGGGTCGGTGCAGGAACAGTTGCTAGAGTCGGATGGATAGATAGGTAGAAGATGGCTGAATGAATGTAAAAGTAGGTAGTGTTAAGTGAATGGCTGGAAAGATGCAGAGATAACAGATAGATGGATTTATGATTTATGGTAAAAATAGACTGGTGAATAGAATGACCAAAAAATAAATCGACTGGATAGATAAGTGGATGAATTAACTGATGGATAGATACACGGATTTATGGGTAGTGCCATGCAAGCGTTAAGTAACACTACAGTGCAATGCACGGAATGCCAAACTTCCCCAGAGTATCCGCTCTCTCTCTCTCACTCTCTCTCTCTCTTACGCTTGAATGTAAACTAAAACGCTTTTTACTGGACCCTCATGTTTTTAAAATGACCCTCCTCCGAGGGTCCTGTAGGAAACAGAAAGCCTATCCTAATTTTATTCACACAATTCCTAAATGATTTTATGTATCCTAGAACATTCCTAAGTGACTGGTTTCTTGAAAACCTCCATTAAAAAAATGTACCGTGTACCCTTCTTCTAAAAAAGAATGCTAGGAACTACTGTAGTACAAACTGTTTAGTAAAATATGCAAAAGTAAGAAAATAAATGCATTTTACAACGGCTGCAATTTCATGTGACTGTTGAACGCACTGTGATGGTCATAACATCACAGTCTTTTGTATGCTGCACATTGCAATACTGCAAAAACAGCTGATATCATGACCTACAACTTCCCTTCTTTACCAAGCTTTCTTATTCTTCTTATGGATCTGTTTCTATAGCCTTTGCTAGACTATTTCAACTTACTTTAAACATCGCTCATTATTCTAAACTCACTTATTTTCACCAAGTGAAAACCACAATGGAAATGCATTTAGCACCTGTTACAATGATGTCCACTTTGGTAATATTTCCCCCCCCCCTTCTTTTTTCACATGCTTCAGTGTTAAGATTATATCTTATCCTTCTAATTTCCTCTGCTACCTTCGTGGTCTTTTTACTCTTTAATTTCTATTGATCCAGATGCAAGCACACATTTGATCAACGCAACACTGTTTGTCATATTATGAACGTCTGCCAATATTCATTCAGGTTCACTATTCCCATCACTGATTCACTCATTGCAAAACTAGTAATTATCAGGAAAAGCAAATGATACTGAATATCATGCACAACTTACTGAATACTTAAACCAAATGCTAGCTTGGCCAGATCAGGCGATGTAGCCATCACTGGTGTAATATTAATCAGTTTCGTTTCGTTACACATTAAACTGTCTAATATATAGTCACTGATTATATTACATTATACCCAATATTAAACTACCATGGTACTAAAGGAGAGATAAGAAGCCACCGTGTCGTAATTAGCACATAAGCCCGTCTTCTGTTCCCCCCCCCCCTCCCATGAAAGGTGTCAATCCCCCATCTGCCTATTTTCCCCGAGGGATTGTTCCCATACTGATGTTTTTCCTCATGGATGTATTTCTCCCCATGGACAAAATTTCCCTCAGGGGCCTATTTTCCCCAGGTACTTATTTTCTCTCATGGAAGTATTTTCCACCATGAACGTGTTATTCACCAGGGAAGTATTTTTTTCATGTAGCTATTTTCCCTACCGATGTACTTTCCCTCCATGGACGTATTTCCACCTTGGACTTATTTTTCCCTATGGAGCTATCTTCCCATTGGCCTTTTTTCCCACAGACCCATTATCTCTCAACACTCTTGAGGTTTCATTCTCTAGGAATTTATCAGGGACAGATCACATTATCTATCTTTCAAAATTTGCATCCAGGAGATTTGTTATGCTAAGCTGACTCAATGCAATCCTTATTCCTGCACAGCTATTGACTGCGTACAGGAGTTTCACTCCCCCCTTTGTTGAGTAAACCCCTCCTGTGCTGGGAAGGGGGGAGGGTCTTCCCACATACAGATCTTCTAAACAGAATGGAGTCAAAGATTCTTCATCTCATCAACTCTAGTCAACTTGCTGACTCCCTTCAGCCTCTCTTTGCCGCCTTGTTTCATCTTTATCTCTCTAATATAGCTCCTTATATGGCTACTGCTCTTCTGAGCTGTATGTTTGCATCTTTTCTCCATCACGACAGGCCTTTGCCCATGACCTTCATTGGAGGTCCTACAGTCTTGTAACACGCAATATGTTCAGCAATCTCGAAATGAACGGACCTCGAATTCAGGTCTTTTATTTTTTCCCGTAGGGAACAACCTATTGCGAGCCTCTAGCCTTTGGTCCCTTTGTTTCTGCTAAAAAAAAAAAAAAAAAAAAGTCGGTTGAACTTCCACCTTACAGAGTAAGAACTTGCTCTGATTGTTCTCAAAACTGAATGAACTTGGCTTTACCTTACTCTAAACACTTCCCTAGAATTTATACAAAATTAGACAAGCTGTCTCAGCTGATTTTCCTAGGTCAACGTTTGACTTAGTCTTGTAACTTTATCCTTTGATATATCATTCTCTCAAACAAAATGTTCCTCATTGACGTCCCTCAGCTCTTCCCCCCACGTTTGGCTAAAATCGGACAAAAGTTGTTTCAGAAGTTTTGTTCACACACACACACACACACACACACACACACACACACACATACTGTACAGGTCGTCTATTAACAGTACCCGCTCTTGCTCGGGTATGATAGTACTACTACTACTACCACTGCCACTGCTACTACTACTACTGCTACTACTACTGCTGCTATTACTACTACTACTACTAACAACAACAACAACAATATCATTTCAGTGCCACTGACATGTCCTTTCCCGTGAAGCTGTATGTTCATCTTTACAATAGTTACATGAAGTAAATCATCTCACTTGTCTGATTTTGTTTAAACAGAAGATTAAAGCCAGGAAATGTTAGACATATGTAAATTACATGTCCGAAGAGATAAAGAAAAAAAAAAAAAAACAGGAGGACCTTCACCGCACACATCTCTCCGCCATATTATTTGGTAGGGAACGAGAAAATGTCATGCTTGTTGCGAAACGAATGACCAAAAACGTTTATGTGAAGCAGCAAAGGGATGACATAGTGCTATATGTTATGGTTTCCTACAGATTCTAAAACAGATTATAGCTAAAATGATAATGACAGTTACGATTTTTCTCTCGTCAGCGAAAATGTTAACCACGTGTACCAGTATAACTACAAAGCATCCAAAGAGAGGAAATCTTCGCCAATGTCAGTATAAGCTATGATTTTCTGCTGCAATTCCTCTTGCCTACCAGATCAAGACTTTTTCGGTCACACATAGTCAATTAATTCTACGGTCTTAGTACTGGTATGCCTTTTGCACTCTGAAAGACAGCATACCTTCATCAAAGCCAATACTTTTTTTTTTTTTTTCCAGCATTCGGATTCGGATCTACCTCAAACCAAACAAAATCTTCCTTGGCACACTCTCTACATACCCAACCGAGTTCACTGACATCCGAAAACGACTATCTGAGATTTCTTTACACAAACAGACAAACAGACATGGCTGTAAATATAAATTGGGTCCAACTTTGTTTGCAGAGGCAATTACTGTAGGATTAGTATATCAAGCTCTGATGAAGAAATACGAGTGAATTTCAACGGGATTTCTGGTTTTGTCAGTCACTTCTGCTGCTTGTATATTAACACGGTCTTTTGTTCCACGCGACAGTTTCATCGCAAATTTTCTAAATATTGCTGATGCATTGCTTAGTGTAGACCGGGAAAGAATGCACTAAAAGCTGGAGGGGTTCCTGCGAATTCGGAATGAATGGTGAGGAGAGAGGAAGAAATAAGAGGTAAGAAATGAGTTTTAGTATGCGGTACTAGCGTCGAGGCTTCGCCTACTATGTGCAGTTTCTCTTTAACGGCTGAGGGACAAGGGCAAGAACATACAAGTGTAACTAACAATGAATGCATTACAAGAGGATGTAAGCGCGAGGCAGGGAGTAGTAGTGAGGCAAGGTGTAGAGGAAAGGCAATATGTACTGGTGAGGCAGAATGAGGCGGTGAGAGTGTGCTAGTAAGGTAGTATGTACTGGTGAGGCAGGGTGTAATAGTAAAGAAATATGTATTGGTGTGGAAGGTATACTGTTGAGGCAAGGTGTAGTAGTGAAGTAGGGTGAACTGGTGAGGCAGGGTGCACTGGTGAGACAGAGCGTAGTTGCAAGGCAGGGTATAATGGTGAGCCAGTGTATAAGGGTGTAGTGGTCAGGCAGAGTGTTGTGGTGGGACAGGGTGTAGTGGTGTGGCAGATATAGTGCTGAGGCAGGGTGTAGTGATGAGGCAGGATCTAGTAGAGTGCCAGGACCTCATTAAATGTGTTGCTTAAGCCAAAGGGTCAACACACCAGATGACAAAAAAGCTATAGGATGAGAGGAGAAGGAAAGAGGATAAGGGTGAGCGAAGGAGATGGGGAGTAAGAGAGATAAAAGTGGGAAAGAAGGAAGAGGAGGAAGAAAAAGGAGGGATGGGGTTTAAACGAGGAGGAACAAGAGATGATGGGGATGACACAAAGTTGGGTTTGGGGAGGGAAAGATGACATGAAGGGATAAAGGAAGGAAAAGAAGCGGAAGTTATGAATGGCAAGCACGGGAAAGGGGAAGGTAAGAGAGTAACAACAATAGAAATATGAAAGGAATGACTGAGGAACAAAACCTAGAGGAGAGCGAAGGAAGAGGTTGAGTGCACATTATAAGGGAGAGGTTGATGGGGATGGGGTAGGCTAGTTGGTGGTGGTGGTAAGAGGAGGTAAGCAGTAAGGAGGGTGAGGGGAAAGGGAGGAGGCATGTATTAATAACCCTTAAAGAACTAATGCCAAGATAATTAAGTTTCCAAAAGGTATTAATGAGGCAAAAATGAGCTACCTTAAAAAAAAAAATAGAGATAATGAGTTATTTTCTGGAAGGAGGAGATATTAATAATCCCACTCCCACTCTCCCACATGTCCTAGCTTCCATCATTTACCATTATTACCCTAAAAAAAAATTATCCCTTTTTGGGCCTCGAGTATAATCTTATCTTCATCGATTCCTTCATCTTTACTTTGATCTTAGCCCTGAGGTCGTTCTTATATTTTGACCTTATTTAAAATTTTGCTCTCATCTTGACCTGCTTGTTATCTTGACTTACAAATCACCTTGACCTATTACTTTATCATAACTAGTTATATCTTGACTATCAACCTGATCTTATCCTATTACTTTACGATAATCAAAGTCATACAGAACCTATGACCTTACCTCAATTTAATATATACTAAATGTGACCTTGCCTTGATTTTTACTACAATTTGACCCTTGACCGTTCCTTGACTGTAAATCTATCTTGACAAACGACCATAACTTATCTATCTTGACTTTTGACCTTATTTTGACTTAATTTATCATAACCCTTAACCTTTCGTGGCATTTAATCTGTTTCTACATTATTTTGACCACGTTCAGGCGATATTCTTTAGTGTGAGGAAGAGTCATCGAAGTAGAAATGTTAACTAGAGCCTTCACTTTTCATTCCGTAGAAGAGATTCATGAGAGCTATCAAAATTTCAGCAAAACTGTCCGGTATTATCAAGATTTAAAGAAACAATACATCATAGTAGTGAAAGGGTTAGCTTCTACAATGCTCACGATGGTTGCTCTTAATACTTGGCCCGGTCTTGTCCTTACCATGATCATGATTGTGTTTAGACCTCGACCTTTGGTTTGACCGTCGACCCCCTTTGTATTTTGACATTCACCTTTCACTAGGATTGGATACTGACCTTGACCTTTGAATCTGACTGTACACTGACCTTGATCTTTGACCCTGATTCCATATTGACCTTGACCTTTGACCTTGATCTCTGACTCTACTTCCAAACTAACGTTGACCTCTGACCCTGATTGTATACTGACCTTGACCTTGATCTCTGACTCTACTTCCAAACTAACGTTGACCTCTGACCCTGATTGTATACTGACCTTGACCTTTGACGTTGACTGTATACTGACCTCGCCCTTTGACCCTGATTGTATATTGACCTTGACCTTTGACCCCTGATTGTATACTGACCTTGACATTTGACCTTGATTGCCTACACACCGATCTTGATTCAGTATCACTCTTGTCTTTAACTGAACATTAGCCTTTTTCCTCGCTGCGTACTAACCCATTCGTTGACTGTATAACCATGCCATAGACTGAATATAACCCTTGTCTGTCACTTCAGGCTAACCTTGTCCTTGGTTGCATTTCAGTCTTTTTCTTTATTTAAACTAACGTTGTTCTCGACTCTGCATTGTTCTTTTCCTTGTAAGCATATTAAGCTTCTCCATGGTTGTATGCTGATCTTGTTCACAGTTTCATACTCACCTTGTCCCTGAATTTAAATCAACATTGTCCTTGTCCTTGATTTTATACAAGCTATTTTTTATATTATATTTTGAGCTTGTCTTTCATGTTACACTAGTTTTGTCCTTAATTGTATACTGATCTTGTCCTTAATTATTTTACACCAGCTTTGTCCTTGATTGTATACTGACCTTGTCCTTGGTTTTACACCAGCTTCATCCTTCACTGCATAGTGACCTTGTCCTTGATTTTACACCAGCTTTGTCCTTGATTGCATGTAACCATGTCCTTTACTGTATAAAGAACCTAATCCTGACTATATTGGCACGACTTTAATTGTACGGATGGGAATGAAGGATTAATAGAGATTGGCCTGTTTGTCAAGATTTATACGTGTAACTGTACTAAATTTCACAACACTGCCACGTTAGTACCCAGGCAGGTGTAGGTGCTGCTGATCTATTATTACTTACTGCCAAAATATACAAGCGAAGCCTTGAGGGATGGTAATAAAGGTCTAAGAAAGTATCGGCCTGTTTGGGTCATGTACAGTATGTTGACCTGGTCCTAATCTGCACACTAATTCTGGCTTCTGACCTAAACCTCTTCTAACCGATGGTGTGTTTTTCCTTTAAATTAGGTCGTCATCAAGCAGTTTATTCAGCTTGATGAGAGATTTCGTGCAGTGAGGGGATTATTGCAAGCTACATCTAACCCCTCCAGATTGAAAAGTCTCTCCTGTGCTTAATGATATCGTCTGGAGGTAGCAAGAATAAGTAAAAGCGTCCTCGGGTTCAAGGGATTATTTGCCTACTGACCATGTCCTTCGATCCTGACCTTGCTTTCACTCTTGACTTAATCCTTTTAGTAAGAATTCTGGTTTTCGTTTGTCTTTGCCACTTCCAGAGCGATTTTAGTTAGGAAAAGACTCTGAGCAACGGGGATACCGAATACTATCTCTAACCTTTCCAGTTCTAAAAGTGTCTCCTAAGCTGAAGAAAATAACCCAGAATTATCAAGAAGAAATGCAAAGGATGCCATCGAAGGGAAGAAGTTAAGCTTTCACAGACTCCGACGAATAACACCTTCAGGCCGAGGACGTCCATTTCCTCTTATTATTGCTACCTAGGGACAATTTTTAGTCTTCTTTTTTTTTTGGGGGGGGGGGAGGGGGACTTTTCACAGTGAGGGAATTTCGCGAAGCCTGTTCCTAATCCAGTCGCCCTGAAAGATTTCCCACAAATTATGTAATCGTTTGGCAGTAGAATTGATGTACTGTAATATAAAAACCCGTCATCGTTGTCAGCTAGGAGGACACTTTTTACCAACTGTGTCGTGAGTTTTCCTGAGGGATATGAAATCATTTCTGGCCAGCCTAAATGAGGTGCAAACTTTGTAATTAGTAACATATAAATTAAGCTGGATAGGCTTTGATACCGACTTCATCACGTTTTCCTAAGCAAAATAAAATCGTCTAGAGATAGTAAAAAATAATGTAATCGCAACTAGTTGGTTAACTGGCTAAATCCGGAGTCTTTTTTTTTTTTTTTTTTTTTTAATATTCATGTTACCCCCAAGGTTTCTTAATGCATCTTAACAGAGTCCTTTCAGACTAGATGGGTTGAATATAGAGTTCACTGACCCCTTCACAATCAGAGTTTACCCACAGCTGAATAAGATCACCTATCCTGTACTATTTTCGTTTTAATAACGCGTAATAATGCCATCTCTTCATCTTGAGCACTCAGCTTTAGCAAGAGACTAACACTAGAATATGGTGCTGGTCACGAGGAAATGCAAAGAAAGGGATGTTACGCCGTAGTATTATTCTTTTTCTGTCACTGAATTAAAGGAATACGCTATAAAAGGACGAAAATATTTACTTAGTTAAAATGAACTTTAGCAATAACTGGAAAAGCTAAAAATTAGTAAATAAATAGATAAAAAATAGTTACCTATTTACTTACCGTGTAGCCACCACAAGGAAGCTTCGCCATAATTATTTATGGTATAAAAGGTATGAAATTTTTGCATCGTAAGCAAGTATGTGACCTTTAAATGTAGTTCAAGGTCATTCAGATTTGGAATATGTACTCAGGTTATCCTAAGGTATCTTCTTGTGTAATGTCAACATGATCTGAAGACAAAGGTGTGGAAGAAATAAACGAAGCATGGGTACATTTTACATTTGTCTCAAAAACTGGTTAACTGTATGCTTCAACTGCAACCATATTCCTTCAGATAAGAGGGACCACAGCTACGTTTCTTTAAAGTTACAGTCATACAGCTTTTGTGGTTTTCTCTAAAATGTATTACAAAGAAAAACTGAGCAGATATGAATTCGGTACTTTCCACTAGTCTAAATGGCAAAATATTCAGCCAAAATCCTAAGCAAACTTTTTCATCATAGGATTTTCAACCAAAAAGCTGTACCTCAATTAGTTTCTGAGACATTTCAGTTTCAAATATGCAATTTTTGCACCAAAAATGAGTATATGGCCTTAAAAAATAGATAAAGGTCATTTATATTTGGCAGAAGTACTTGGGTTACCCTAGTGTACTTTCCTGTATAATATGAGCAAGATATAAGAAAAAAACATAGGCAAAGCTATGCTGCTGCAACTCTCCCTCTGACCACGCACATAGCCCCACCTCCAAACGCACCTAACCAAGCGAATAACAGCCCTCACCCCCCACAATCTTTTCTTTTGAAGGTGGGCACAAGGAGAACGCCTTGAGATCACATAACCAGGGCCCTTCAGATTTCTTGTACAGGTCGGATTGAAATCTCTGGATTTTTGTTTTAATTTTCTCATTATTAAAAAAAATAAATAAAAAAAAATAAAGACACAACAGTCTGCCTATCAACAGGCACCAGTTCACTATAAGACAAATAACTATGTGAAATTTCATGACTATAATACTTTCTTAGCTCTAGCTCGGAGACAAAATCTCTATGCCTGGCCAGCCGCCCTGCCACCCTGTTGCCCAACTCTATTAGCAGACATCTATTGACCCCAGTGAAAACAAGTCCCTCCTCTGACTTTGTCAGGCGGAGGGTAAAAAGTGCAAAGAAAAATAATAAGAGTTACCAAAACAATAACCTTCGCCATACATATGGCGAAACTTAAACAGTCACTGTGACTCGCCCTCAAATTATTTCGTTCAGCCTAGGGAATCAGTTTTTTTTTTCTTTTCTTTCTGTTTACCCTCCACCTGACAAAGTCTAAGACGGATGCTATTACCCTCCACCTGACAGAGCCAGAGGAGGGTGTTGTGTTCATTGAGATCAATAGGTGTCCGTCCAAAGAGCTGGGCGGCAGGGTGGCTGGCAAGGAGTAATTGCATCTCCGGGCCACAACTCAGAAAGTATTGACTATGGAGTCATGAAGTTTCACTTGGTTATGTATCTTATATTGAACGGCCTACATATGGTAGGTAGAGTGCTGTGTCTTAAGTAGTTTCTTTGAATATAATGAAAAAAAAAATCCACAGATTTCAATGTGACCTGTGCAAGGAATCTGAAGGGCCCAGGTTATGTGTCCTCAAGGCATTCTCCTTATGCCCACCTTTTAAAGAAAAGATAGGGGGGTGAGGGCGATTATGTGCATGGTTAGGTGTGCAAGGAGGAGGGGGGGTATGTGCTTGGTCATTTGGAGGGTCGCAACAGCATAGCGTTGCCTATGTTTATCCCTGGGATTAATAGTTGTTTACCATAGAGTTGGGTGGCAAGGCAGCAGGGCAGCTGGTCAGGCGTAGATATTTCGTTTCCCGGCCAATATTCACTATAGAGTCATGAAGTTTCACATAGTTATGTGTCTTATAGTGAACTAGTGCCTTTTAGTAGGTAGAATGCTGTGTCTTAAGTAGTTTTTTTAAAGTAATAAAAAAGTAAAAAAAAAAATCCAGAGACTTCAATGCGATCTGCGCAATGAATCTGAAGGGCCCAGGTTGTGTCTTCAAGGCGTTCTCCTTACGTCCACCTTTAAAAGAATAGATTGGGGGGATAAGGGCCGTTATGAGCTTAGGTGTGCAGGGAAGTGGGGGGGGTATGTGCTTGGTCAAGTAGAGAGTTGCAACAGCGTAGCGTTGCCTATTTTTCTTTCTTTCTTTCTTTCTTCTTTTTTTTTTTTTTTTTTGGCTGGTGCCAAACGGTTTTATTCAGCCTAGGCAAGCACTCTGGTGTATGAAGGGGTTAATGAAGGCTATAACTAGTCTCTTTAGTTAGAAAAATCATCCCGAAAAGCAAAAACGTACATCCTGGGTGAGCATAAATAAAGGTAAAAA
Source organism: Coenobita brevimanus (assembly GCF_032717465.1). Classification (NCBI taxonomy): domain Eukaryota; kingdom Metazoa; phylum Arthropoda; class Malacostraca; order Decapoda; family Coenobitidae; genus Coenobita; species Coenobita brevimanus. Next base: position 8,849,273 of record NC_137014.1, read on the forward strand.
TACGTCATTGTGGTGAAGGAAGCAACGCTGTGGGAAGTTGACACTGAATGCTTAAATTCCGCTCAACCAGGAAATCAGTCAATCAGCAAGTCAGGTATTCGATTATGACGTCGGCAAGTCAGCCAAAATTGTGAAGTAGAACATCTTTTAACCCTCTAACGACCAGGTTAAGTCTATCATTCTCTACCAACTGACCCAAGATTATATTATTCAGCTGTGACTGAGCAATGCACTCTGAGCGTGTTAATACTGTCACCATGAACCCTCTCATAGTCGGAACAACTCTGTTCTCGTATTCCAGGTAACGACAGACAGCTTTAGTCAGTTGGGAGTGACTTATAGGAGCCTGAGAATGTTGTATGCACCCCTTCACCACCAGAAAGTTACTTGTATTATATTCACGCAATCGTCAGAAGACTCTATTTGTCTCAGAAGTTATTTATCAAACTGGTAGGGATTGATATTGCCTTCATTAACTCCTTCATTACAAGATATTTTTGAAGAGTATAAAGTAATCGTCTGGAGGTGGCAATAATACAGTCAAACTTGTGTTAAACCAAAACTGCGTTACAGTACTGATAGGATTATAAACCGCGAGTCACAATGCATGTTAAAAGCGATAAAGACAGTCTGTATATCATTTAGTCGCTCGGTAATGTGATTCATTAACTTAAGGCTGCTTCCACCCGACTTTTTTTTTTTTTTTCTTATTTCACCGCTGCTGTCTCCAAACATTTTTTTTTGGGGGGAGGGAGTTAGTATCCTTTATAGTTTATACTGAAGGGGTTCATAAAGGCTACATTAACTCAACTCTCTGTACGAAAAGCTTCTACGCTGAATAAACTCTCCTAATGGTAGCAAACATTTATTAACAACACATAAAGGCATATCAGTGAAGCAATAAGCGTCGCTTAAACAGTCGCTGTTCTTTGTTAATATAACCTACTGACAGCGGAAATTTTGACTTCTTTTTTAACGCCTCCATAGTCACCTTTAACTATGATTTTCACGAACACAATTAATATGAGCATTATGAGAATACGTAGCCTACCATGGATTCCTTAGAGAGCTCCCATCCACCAAAATAAGGCTTATTTTGTTGGGGATTCCTTTCAGTGATATGCAGTCAGTTAACTGTGGACATGGTTTTTAATCAGCAAGTACGGGCGTTAGTTAGTTAATTAGGCATCAGCCAGAAAGCTTATTAACGTCATACATTCAGTTATTCAGTTAAGAAACAGATCTGTAAATCAACCAGCACATTACTTATCCACTCAGGTAACAGGTATGTCAGTTGTTCAGTCAGCACGTCAGATATGTAGGAAGTCAACAAGTCTTTTATTGCGAAATAATCAACTGCAAGACAGTTTGCCAGTCAGTCAATCAGTCCGTCAGTCATTCAGGAGATAAATCGGTATATCAGCAAATCAGCCAGCTAGTCAGTCAGTAAGTCAAGAAGTTGGTTATACAGCAAACTGTCCAATACGTCAAGCGGTTAGTAAGTCAGTAAATCAGTCAAGAAAAAGTGATTTACAGAGAAACACTTAGCAGAGGCACAGGAGGCTGGATACGGGCTGACTCTTAAGTCACCTCCAGCAATCAATCAATACACTGCCTCCCTCCTCCACACACACACCCCGCTCTATCCCACTCCCTCTCTCTATCCCACTCCCACCCTCTCCTTCCTTTCTTTCTTGCAGAGTTTTCTCCTGTTTCCTCTCTCCCGCTTAGGAATTCAACCTCTCTTTTTCTCCTTGTCCTGCACCTCAGATTCAAACACATACTTCAGCTTACTAGTATGTCTCTATATTCAACACTCAGGTGAATTCTCCAGATGAAAGAACTATACCAACATGTGGCAGTGTTGTTTACTGGAACGATACAATATTTTTGGCCCGACATTTATACTTGAGTGTGGTCCAACAAGGGTCGTAACTTCTTAACTTCTCAGTAAACTACATTCCCATACGTGAGCACAATTCTTCCACTTCAGCTTTTGTTTGTGTGTACGTGACCTGACACTGCTCGACCTTTGAAACAATATCCCTGACTAACGTGGCCATACTGTGTTATTCTAGACTGAATTATTAAACAGCAAAAATGACAGTCCATTTCACATCTCTGACACCATTCAAGGGCCCGTAGTTTTCTCAACTTAGGCTGCTTTCTACCATTTCATCCTTATCAGCTTGCTTTTGCATACGGCGCGTTCATATTCTTGTATATGATATTTATAAACAATAAATGAGAGAATATTAAGGTGTAAGAGATAAACAAAGCACTATGAAGGAGGTGCCCAAGAGCCTCCTATCCTCACGAGATTGCAAACCTTGTCCAACAACAGTGTGTGAGGTGGACCAACTCTATTCAGCTGGCTGAAGGGCGAGTTAACATTATCATCACTGTCATCTCATCTCAGCCTATGTCGTATTGAGGTGAGCAGAAAGGTAAATAAACGAATATGTGAAACTACCAACAGAATACCCAGCGAATTAAATCACGCCTTCCATCAAAGCTTCATCAGGTTTTCTGAGTACCTGTTATTATGTAGGACTGTCACTTATTGTTGAAAGTTGGTAATCAACGCCTGTGGGTCAGAAACTAAGAGGTTTCATCTACCGAAGAAGAATGAGACTAAGTACACTTCTTAAAGACAAACTGACACAGATGGGTGAAGGTCAACTGTAGATGATGAGAAAAGTGTCGATGAAATTCAGTACATTATGACACTGTTCGTATTAAATTAACCTTCACTCTCACAAACATGCCTTCTCCTCCCTCCATTCATCTCCATTAAACGATTAATACCCACATCATGTTATCCTTTCCGGTCTTTCGAACCCTCTTCTCTTTCCACTCATTTACAACCAGCTGTACCTTCCCTCAACAACTGTCGCATCCCACTACACTCACCATCCATTACTCCCATTACGCACGCCATCTTTTCTTATGCAGACACTACATCGCTCACATACTGTACAGTGCATCCATTGGCAACTCCCACTCAGTCAGAACATACAACCACTCACTCTACTCAGGCAAATACACTCACAAAAATAGATCTGCCCCTTCTCCCTCTCTCTCTCCCACACAATCCTAATCCCACTCATCTGCACCCAACCCAACGCACGTACACCCAGCTCCACCCACAAATACAAGCTCCATCCATAAACACTTAATTTCTGCCAAAAACACAAAAATCCTCATACACCTATCTCCACCCATTCCACACCACAGGAACCTAACCTAAGCCACGTACACTTACACCTAACCTAATGCAACCCAACCCACTTACGCCAAACCTAACACAGCCCGTGTACACCTAACTTGGGGCAACCCACAACCACGTAACAAAACTCACAGACACCTAACTTAACCCAACTTATCCACACCGAACTTAACCCGAACCACGTACATCTAACCCAACTTAACCCATATACACCCCCACGTCCTGCTAACCTCACCCAAGTACACCAACCTACACACTCAAACTACCACACCACCAGCATCCCCATCCTGCCACCCCACCGCCACCCTTCACCTCGAAGCTCTCAATTTTACTCACGTCCTGAGATAAAGTGGACGCTCTCTCCCCCTCTCCCCCACCCCCTTCCTCTCTAGCTCCTCTCTTCCCCCCCCCCCTCCTGCCTTCCGCCACACTCCTCTCTACCTCTCTCACACAGCTTCACTGACGCACTCCTTCATACGTACTCTCTGGCTACCATCTCTTCCATTCCTCTTCCACTTGCCAACTCTTTCTCTACTCTCTACCCGTCTTTCCTTCACAAACTTTTCTCTCACGTCCACTCTACCACACAAGCTCTCTCTCTCTCTCTCTCTCTCTCTCTCTCTCTCTCATAACGCCATTGCGCCGCTCTCACTGGCCCGGCACATAGCGGTTAACATGTACAGGAATTATACCCCGCAAACGTAACTCATTAGGGCCAGAGTGAAGGTATTTGTCTGTGTTGGGGGTGATGAGTGGGGTGCCTGTGGGGTGGGTTGGGGTGGGTGTGGGTGAAGGGTGCATCTGCTTCAGGATGAGGCAGCGTAGGGTAGGGTGGGGTAAGGTAGTTGGAGTAGAATAAGGTAGGGTACGGTAGGACAGGGTAGGGTAGCGTAGGGTAAGGTAAGGAAGGTTGGAATGTGTGGAATGGAAGTGGATGAAGTGGGGTGGGTTAGGTGGGGTGAGGTGAAAGTTGCAGGGTTCATGAGGGGAGGGGAGGGTAGGTTATGGCATGGGTGGTTAGGCTGGAAGGGTATTGGATGCGGTGGGTGAAGGTGAATTGAGGTGTAGGACCCAGGAACAATGAGGCACTGTTGGGTAGGACAGAGCTGATTGGACAAATGAGGTGAAGTTTGGGGCGGGGGATGGGCCGTGGTTGGGTGTGTATTTGCTGCGAGTCTGATGTGAAGGGGAAGGAAGAAGATGAGAAGGAGAGTTGGAATGATAGACTGGATTGATTATAAAGAAGAGCGTGGAATAGGTTGGGGAGGGGATTGAAAGGCAGGGATAAGCAGAGGAGGGGGTGGGAGAAGATGCTATGATATAGGATGGAAAAGGAAGGAGGGTGTGATGTAGCTGAGGAAAGAGAAGAGGCGTGAGGTGGAAAGTAGTGTAGGGTAAACTTATGTATGTCGTACTGTAATGTAGTGCAGTGCAGGATAATGTAGTTGTGCATGGTGTGGTGTAAGTGTGATAGGAGATGGAGTCTGTTTGGAGTAGTATGGTGCGATGTGGATTAAACCCTAATTGGAGGGCATTTGAACTGGATCAGGAGAAAAATAAAATTATGTGAATGGTGCTTGGAGTAGAATGTGGGCGAGACATGACGTAAGGTGTCTTGTGGAGGATGAGGCGCGAAGAGAGGACAAAGCTTAGCTGACGTAGTTAGGTACGTAGGTGGGTAGCAAGGCAATTATATAAGTAGGATGTCTTACTCAGGCAGGTAGGCAAGTAGGTACGCAGCTAGATGGGTAGAAAAGCAAACAGGCAGAGAGGCAAATGGGCAGAAGAAGGCAGAAAGAAAAGCAGATAGGCAGTAGTAAGTTGGGATTCAGAAATACAAGGACGGTAGTATGTTAGCTTGGTTAAGACAATCACGTAGGTAAATTGATAATAGTAGTTTCTAAGTATGATAGTAAGTAAGAACAGAAATAAAGGTAGGTAGATAAGCAGAGAGATTAGGAAGGTAAGCAGAGACGGATTAAATAGGTGCGTGTGGATAGACGGAAGCCATATTCGATAGCCTGGGGTGGATTTCATTGCAATGATTAGAGCAAAGTGGATTCCCTGAAGGTAACTCGACCCGTCATCCCTGCCCTGCCTAACCCTGCCACACCCTGCCACGCCCTCGGTGCCTGCCTAAGTGATATTAAACGCCTACCACGCCCACGCCACGCCCATACGGGAGATATTGCCCGTCGCTTCGCCATTATGTAACATGTATGAGAGGATTATTCTAATACCCCATCGTTTACCATAGTAACTACCACGTCCATTTCACATATACGCACACACCATCCGCTTTAACGCACCCACATCAGACATTCATCCACAAACGCGTAAACAACCTACTGTACTTTGATAACAACCACACTCAAGTTAGTATGATGAGACTATAATGAATCTACAGTAAAATGTGATTTGTCTGTTACTTCTGAATGAGAAGGAAAAGTCGTGCTACTAATCCCTCAGTAACTCAGTTCCTACATATTTCTCCTTCCCATACTGTTTCGTATAATTATGATTTTCGAAAGTACACACAATCATTTGCCCTTGTAGCCTAAATATATCAACTTCAATGAAATTGGAGGTGGTGAGCCAATTCATTGCTTCTTCACTTCTTCGCAGTTTCTGACTCTGTGGCTAATACGAGTTTTACTTTCGATACATGTTACGACAATTCTTAACATGCTGAAGCTCCGTCATTTCCTTTAAGCAGCTTTCCTTCTCTGAATGACCCCCTTAGGTCACTCACTCAGACTCAGTTTTGCATCACTTTCCTTTCACTGTATATACAGTATAGGACATTCCTTGTGGTCTGTCTACTTTTTAGGGAACACAGGAAGTACTTGTCTGTCCAAATATACTCGTTCAATTTCAGCTTTACTCCTTAAAACCAGAAAATAAACGGTATTATTATTAATTAGAATTGAAAATGCTATTTCCACGGCTGGTCAAATCTGGCACATGTTTAGTCAGTCAGACCCTATGACCTCCAGTTTTTCAAACTATGTTATCTGGCTTCTCGAAATGATTCTATCTTGGTTCCCTTCAGTTCCTGTTTCAGGAGAACACTGCCATGGACATCTCAGTGATCAATGGAGCTGCGCTAATTAGGTGCATCCTTACTATGCAGTTTACTGTCAGGAATCAGTTAAAAGAGTTTCCCTCGCAGACATCACCTGAACCCACCCAGAGATGTACCGGCTTAACCCACTTTCTAAACCACTATGATAAAACTTATCTATCCATTGGCCAGGGAAAACCGAAAACCGATGGAGCAACTGCCCGCGACGGCCATAGTTCCAGGTGATAAGAATGTCTGATTATCATAATCTAGCCGTCTTTAGAAACTAAACCTTGGGACGTATAACGTCCTGTCTCTTGTTAGTCGAACCAGCTTGACTGGTCTTTCTGAAGAACTAAGAGCTGTGAAATGGGATATCACAGATCTTAGCGGGGTGAGATGATTAGGTGGGACATAAAATTATCGGGTGGTTACATTCTGCTCTAAAAGTGCAACCAAGAAAAGAAAGAGCATTAGGATTCTTAAAGACACTTTAGTGGCACTTAAAAATTTCGGTTGTGCATGAAAGACACAGGACGAAGTGAATCCACGCATATGCTTCAACATCAGCTCCTGATGATGAATAATTGAGAAGCATTATGAGTACGTTGACTGACAAACTTTTCACAGAACCCCACTAAATCGAAATATTCCTTTATATATATATATGTATATATATATATATATATATATATATATATATATATATATATATATATATATATATATATATATATATATATATATATATATATAAAACCAAACAAGAGACACAGGCGTATTTTGAAGTGGCTACTAGACAGCAGACCATTCCCAAAGTAAAACACAAGCGATCAAAAAATAAAAAAAACAATTGGAATATAAGAATCAACTGCGCATGACAGTTATGAGAAAGAATCTGGTTCAGCTGAAACAGTCACAGCAATGAGGGGAATTTGAGGATAAGGCTTGGAAGAAAAAACTGTGACACTTGAGGTACTCTAAGATAAAGATGCAGTATTGCCGTAAAAGTTAACAAGGACACCCAGAAAATATTGTAAACAAAGGCGTTAGACAACAAGAAACGATTTCATTTAAGTTTTTCACTGCACATCTCAAGGAAGTTTTCGGATATTCAAATTAGGATGCAAAGGAATTAATATCAACGATCATCGATAAAACAGCCTTCGAGCTTATGACGACGTAGATCTGCTTAGTGAAATGATGGAAGAAATATATGAAGAGAATTTATCTGAACAGGGAGAGTCTGAAAATAGGCTTGAAAATGAACATGAAAACAGACGTTGACTTTAACAGGCATATATACATAACCAGTTCCATCAAGTAAAAATACAGAATAGACTTAAGTGTGCTGAAAACTACACATACCTGGCGCAGGCAGTTCAGACAGCTCCAGTTCATGAAAACGTAATCAAACGATGATGTATTTGGTAAACTAAGTAACTCATGAAGTGTAAGCGATTACCTTTCAGTCATAAGAGGCGGTTATATATTCAGCATGCTTTTGTTCTAATTAATGAAAAGAAAGGCAGCATTAACAAAATCATTGCAAGGTAGACTTACGACTCTACACAAATGGACAGACAGAATTCTGTTAGGCGTCACACGCAGGCAATAAAAGAGTTGCCTGGACAAGGAAATAGACGAATGTAAACGTAATAATCACAGCATCAAAAAAGCAGATATTGATGTGGTCAGTCCATATCCTTTGCAAAACAGATAACATATGAACAACCAGGGAAAATGAGTGGAGACCCAGATATAAAGTATGAGGAAAAGGCAGACAGGGGAGGCGGGTGAGACGAAACTCGGAGATATGTTGGGATTCGGTGGAATAGGCTAACAACCAACACATTACAGTCCAGAAAAATTAAGGAAATCTTCCTGCAGTGAACTGACTTAACCTGTTGGTGGTGAAACTTTCATTTCCTTCTCATGGCATAGTTTCAGCAACCTCACCCATCACCAAGCGCTTTTTATCATTTCCATCTACTGTGCATTCATACCCACACAACCGATGTTGCTTACCACCACGCTAACACACGTACCTGAACCTTTTCTATAACTGTACCAGTAATACACATTTAGTCACTGTCACAAAATCCATTCTCAACCGCAATCCTGTCCATATAAGAGACATATGAGTAACTGTACACACACACACGTTCAGCCTACACCCAAGCTTGATCGTCGTGTAACCTAACCTCACTCAGTGCATTTAAGCCTCTCGTTTCACTATTTTACTGTTTTACAATATATTTTTTGTTTGTCTGATAAAGAAGGTCAGGAAAATTGTGTGCTAAACAAGTTAGGCTTACATCTAGTTACTTCATGGTCGTCAAAAATTCTGTGTATGATACCTGGCAGGATTTTTGAAGAGTACAGTATACTATGCATTACACACACACACACACACACACACACACACACACACGTACTTTCTTGCATAAACCTTTTTTTTTTTCTCTCTCTCTCTCTCTCTCTCTCTCTCTCTCTCTCTCTCACACACACACACACACACACACACACACACACACACACACACACACACACATAACATAATCATCACCCGAGGAAGTAAAACACCTGATGACCTACATTGTTTCTCACCTCTCACCTTTCACCTTAGACGCTCCTCCATCTCTACCACCACCACCACCACGCCCTCTTTCTTCCCACGCGCGCGTCCACCCACCTCATACCTGTCACTCTGCTATTCCACTTTAGTTCCACCTTCCTGTGCCTTGTTCCTCCTTTGTCCCACATTCTTTTGTTTTGTTCTACCTTTTTTCCACACTCATCTGTCTTTTTTTTTTCACTTTTATTTCCTCTTTCTGTGGCTTATTCCGCTTACACCTTCCTCTATTGTTTTCCACTTTAGTCCCACCAGTCTCTTTCTTCTTTTCCTTTGGTCCCTCCTTTCCCTCTCTCTTGGTATTCCATGGTTCTGCCTTTCTGTCTCTAGTTCAGTGTCTTTAATCTCCTATTCCACCTTATCCGCAAGGTTCATCTCGTTTCACCTTTCGATGTTTTGTTTTACTTTCGTTCCACCTGTTTATGTGTTTTTCCACTTTACTTTCATCTTTCTAACTTTTAATTTGCTCTCATCTTTTTTATCTCTTGTTCCAATTTACTCCCTCCTTTTAATGTCTTGTTCGACCTTTCTATGCTTTGTTTCACCTTTCTTTAGCTTGTATCTTTCTGCTCTCTGTTCCACCTTTCAGTTTCATACTCCACTTTAGTTTCTCTCTTCTATATCTTGCGCCACGTTAGTTCAACTTTTTTATCCCTTGGTCCACATAAGCTTCACCTTCCTACGTTTTGTTCCTCTTTAGTTATATCTCTCTATCCCTTATTTCTCTATGGCATCTCTTGTTCTCTCTTATGTTTATCTTTTTATTATTTCTTCCTCCTTTCAACGTATCGTTTCATCTGCTTTCCACCCTTCTACATTTTATTCCACTTTGTATTTTATGTTCCAAATTTGTTCCACCTTTCTGTCTATTGCTTCACCTGCGTTCTACCGTTCCACTTATTTTTCACCTCGTTTTGCTTATCTGTGCCTTATTCCGCTTTCCCATCTCTTGTTCCAACTTAGTTTTCTTCATTTTTTTTTCCCGCGATAGTTGCGCCTTTCTCTCGCTTTTTCTGCAGCCATGCCTTGTTCCACCTGAATTACACCTTTCATCTTTTTGTTCCACGGCGTTTCCTATCTTTCTTGTTGTACCTTTGCCTCATCACTCTCGTTTCAGTTATCAAAATTCTGCTTCAAGTGGTATTTCTTAAATAGCATCGAACTGGATCTTGTTCCCTCGGTATTCCACTTTGTCTTCTTTTGCTCCTCCAACATTCCGCATTCCTGATGTCACCAGCGTTCCATTCTTATAATCCTTCTTCTTCCTCAGCTTTCCACATTGTTTTACCTGTGTTCCACAGTGTCTAGTTCATTTGAAATTACATATTCTCTCGTATTGTTTCTTTCCCTCACCATTTTAATACGTCTTTTTATACTTATATTACTCATTTTACCACACTGTTCTTCGTTAGTTTCACATGCTTTCACTTTACTGTATCGGTGTTCCACATTTTTCCGTTTTGGGCCTACTGTCTCTCCACTGTTGTGAGTTCTGTTGCACCATTCCTCTCTTCGTTCAATTCCATCTTTCTTCATTCTGCAGCATTTTCTTTATTTCACAGGTCCTTGTCATCTTCATTTTCCTGTCGTTTTCCTCTACCACCAGCTATCAGTATTGTTTTGCCTCAGTTCCAACTTCTTGCAAACAGTCTCACCCTCTTCCTGTTCCTTAAACGTGGATCTTTAAACTGGTTTATGTTTTTTTTTCACTCAAGTGAACACGTATTTCATTACAGTATATCTCCACCCACTTAAGGTGGAGGAGGCATTAAGAAATTGATCTGTCCGTGCGTCCGTAACACTTGTGGGCGCAATATCTGCAGAACCCATGGACTGATTTCCATCAAACTTTTGCCAGTAATGCATTATGAGATGAGCTGCTTACGTCAGCTAGGTCAAAGGGTCAAAAGTCATGGTCATATGGGGGTTGACTTAGGTTATCTTTGTGGGCACGATATCTTCTGAACCCTTTGAGGTGATTTCGACCAAATTTTTGTCAGTGATACAGTATGAAGGGATGATGAACTGATTAAGTCAGCAAGGTCAATGTTTTAAAGATCAAAGTCATATGGGTGTAGGTGCAACATCTCTTGAACCCCTCGACGGGTTTCGACCACTTTTGTCAGTGACATAGTCTGCAGGGACGATGAACTGATTAGGTTAGCAAGGTCATGGGATCAAAGGTCAGGGTCATATGGAGTCGATTGTGTTTATCTTTAGTCTCATTTCAACCCAAAATGAACCCTGTCATGGAGGTTGTATAGTTAGTCCTTGCGCAAGGCTTGGCGGAGGCATACCGAGTGAGGACGCTTTGCGTCGACAGCTCGTGGCCTGGGTTCTCGGCGTTTCATTGTTTTAATCCGGCTACCACCAGACGATTTCATTCAACTTAAGATGACTAAAAATGACGGCATTAATTAAGAGTTTCCCCAAAGCTAATTATAATCGTTGGGAGTTAGCAGGAAAGAAATTAGGAAGACATCGTAGCACTGAAGAGAATTAGTTTATATCCCACCTATCTACACTTACACTACGTTCTAGATTTGTATGTCTGGTTCCAACAATATTCCATTTTATTCTCACTTCTCTCGCTCTTCCTCTCCTTTAGTTTTGCCACAGTCCCACCTGCATCCTATTTCTCTGTAATTTGCTCCACATGTTTTCCACCTTACTACGTCCTGCTCCATCTTAATTTTCTTACTTCCACCACTCTATCTTCTTCCGTTTCACCACTGTTCCACCTGCATTCTATTTTCCTGTCATTTGTTCCTCTAGCTTTCCACCTTTCTGCATCTTGAGCCACCTTAACCCTCTCTGAATGAGTGCGTTATTATGCCTCAGCCCATCTAGGGTGGAGGAGGCATTAAGCGATAGGTTTGTCCGTGCGCGCGTGCGTGGGTGAGTGTGTGAGTGCGTGGGTCCGTGCCATCGTAATGCTCTTGTGGGCGTGATATCTCCTGAACCCAACGACGGATTTCCATTAAACTTTTGTCAGTGATGTATTATGAGGAGATGATGAAATGATTAGGTCAGCTAGGTCAAGGGGTCAAAAGTCAAGGTCAAATGGGGACCGACTTAGTTTATCCTTGTGGGGGCAGTATTTCCTGAACCCCTTGATGGATTTCCACCAAACTTTTGTCAGTCATACAGTATAAAGGGACAATGAACTGATTAGGTCAGCAAGGTCAAGGGGTCAAAGGTCAAGGTCATATGGGAGTGGGCGCGATATCTCCTGCATCTCTCAACGGATTTCGACCAAACTCTTGTCAGTGATACAGAATGACGGGAAGATGAACTGACTAGGTCAGCAAAGGTCAAGGGTTCAAAGGTCAGGGTCATATGGGGTCGGCTTTATCATTAGTCTCATTTCATCCCAAAATGAACCCTGTCATGGAGGTTGTATGGCGAGTCCGTGCGCAGTGCTTGGTGAAGGCATACCAAGCGGCGCTTTGCGGCGACAGCCCTGTTCCCGAGTTCTCGGTGTTTCATTTTATCTTGTGCTTGGTGTCTTCGGGAAATGGTACGCAGCTTATGTGAGACTATTCGAAATGATGGGGTTAGCTGCAGCCTTCATTAAACCACTAATATTAGAGTTTTTTTCAAAGCAGATTATAAAAATCTGAGAGTTGCAAGAATACGCCAGTTTAATACGTTATCTGATTCCAGCAAGTTGATTCTATGTCAGTCTTGTCTTAATTCAGCCCATACAATTGCTGTTCTCTAATGGTTCGGTTCTCAGGAATAAAGTACTCCACTTTAATATCACGTTCCACTTAAGTTTCACCTCCCAACGATATAGTTCACTGAAATTTCATCTCCCTACGTAGTGCTTCGGTTAACATCCATCTGTCGTCTTGTTCCATTTGAGTTCCACCGCCACCCTTCCCCCCCCCCCTTTTTTTTTTAACAACGGTGACTCTTCTTTTCATGATTAGATTGTTTAATTTTACTCATGCCTTCTTTCACATGAGTTTCACCAGTTCAGTTCCCGTTCTATCCGTGTTTCACCTCGTCCTTTCTAGCTTCAACGTCTTATGGTCTCGAACCTTTTTACATTTCCACTGACACTCCACTTTCTCATGCTCTTGTTTACACTCCAGTTTTGCCGTCTCTTATCTATGTCATCTCTCTCTCCTATGGTGTTCTGTCTTAGTTCCATCCTACTACCTCTTGTTTCACCTTGCTATATCATGTTCCATTCTACTTTTTCTCTTTTAATGCATTCTTTTAGCTCATCTTCCATTACATATATCATTTTCATTTAATTCACCTATGATTGTGGCAACTTTAATGTTCTCCTTCGGTTGACTCAGGGTGTTTTATTCAGCTGGGAGAGAATACATTAGACAGCAAACATTAATAAAGTCAGCATTAACTCATATGACCGGAAAAACTCTGGTCAGGGCTTTTGAAAGTTAAATAAAATCTCTTGGAGGCAACTATCAGGAGGAACTAAAAATTACAGCCTTGGACTGAAGGGATTAACTTTGGCCTAGCTTTACCATGCTTCACCAAATTCGTCTTACAGTTACCTTTCAATTCGTAGGATATTGCTCAACTGCAAAAAAGGATCTGGGGTCAACTTATAGAAAATTCCCTTGGACGTACACACAGAAGAGGATTGATTGAGCCAGTTCTGAATGATCTGACAGCTAGAACTTCTGTCAGATGAACACAAGTTCTCTGGAGTTTGCCTGAATAAAATCCCAAATTTACCAGCCAGAGCAAAAATGTAAAGTATACCAGAGTTACATATATCTACCCACTTTTGCTTTCATCCAGGTTCCGCCTTGCCTCAACTTCTTGTCTCATTTAATCAAAAACTTATCTTTAATTTGGTTTTTGTCACAACTATGCAACTAAATTTAATCCAAGAAAAACCTATACCACTGAACGGCTTAATCAAGTTTAATGTACCTACTCCAGATCGCAACGATTTCCTTAACCTATCGTATAGTGGTAGAAAGAACAAAATTTTAGCAACGCACTAATGCTGAAGGAGTTAACTACTCGTTCCCTTTTTAATATTTATTCTAATTCCGTTTCACAGTCACTCATATTGTTCTGTCAGCGTTTCATCTTCCTACGAATTGTTCCACTTCAGTTCCACCTGCCACCTACTTCCACCTGTCCATGTGTTATTCTTTGCCAATTTTTTAAGCACCCGCCCACAAAGGTAACTGAAACAACAGGAGCACTCTTGCTGTTGGGAAAACGTTGAAATCCGTTATAGTTAAAACATTAGTCTTACACCAGCTATTTTCACAGGGCATACTCCTACCTCAGCCTAGCCACTCAACAAAAAGTTTCTAAACCATCCCACCCACTCCTTTGACCACTTTGCTCGTATCTTTACTTATAGACTTCAATAACACCTCTGGTATGAGAGTGCTCTCTCCCTGTGACCAAAATCATCAGTTAGGAGTAAAAAGTTACGTCATCGGGCTGAAGAGTTAACCCCCACATGGTCGGAAATAGGCTACTCTAGTATTCTACTGCAACTAAAGCCAGACGATGTTCAGCTGGAAATGAATCACACTAGCCTGAGAAATTAAGTACTATTGACTTGTAGTGTTCGACTCCGTGTACAGATTCATAGTCCGAACTCCATGGCCGAGTAGTCCTATGTGCTACACACCTTCACATGTGACCTCTTCGGTGCTAATACCCGCAGTCCATATTGAATATATGCTAGGACTGTCTCATACAGGACTAGTGTAGTGGTTTTTGTGGGGTGGTCTTATCAAGGATGATAAAAAAAGTCCGTGTTAACTGAATTCAGTCATCAAACTGTTTACTGCCCCAAGATGGGATCGAACTCGAGTTCTTTCAAACAACAGACTATCTCACTAACAACCAACCACCACCCCTCACCATCAGCTCTGGTATCCCATTCCAGCTAACACCATTTCAACTAACATTACTCCAGAGAACATCATTCCAGCTACCACCATTACAGCCAACATCATTCCAGCAAACACCAGTTCAACTAACGCCATTCCAGATAATACCATTGCAGCTAACACCGTTCCTGCTAACGCCACTAAAGCTAACACCACTCCAGCTAACACCATTCTAGCTAACGCCATCCCAGCTAACGCCATTCCAGCTAACGCCATTCCAGCTAACGCCAAACGATCTTAGTTAGCTGAGGGTGCGTCATAGGAACCCAAAAGAGTTAATACTTACCCGGACTCCACTGGAGCGCTTCACTGCACCTTAGCACTGCACCTCCCGCATATACTCCCCGCCAGCAAGGTCCGTCTTTCGTCCTCCAACCAAACTTTGCTACATCTAAGAACTCCCTGATATTCCATGGCGGTGGAAGATGAGAGGGAGGAGGAAGGGGTGAAAGAAGAAGAGAGAGGCTGAGGAAAAAAGAGAGACTGGTGAGGAGGAGGAGAAGGAGAAGGATAAAAACGTGAAGCGGAGTAAGAGGAGATGATAAATACAAATGAGGAGATGAACAATGAACAAGATGAAGCTATAAATGATAAATAATGATAAAGTAGAGAGGGAGGAAAATGAGTGTTCTAGAGAACAGGAGGAGGAGGAAGGGCAAGAGAAACTGACGGGAGAGAAAGAAGAGGAGGGTAACTGTAATGAATACGACAAAAAATACAAGGGGCAGGGAAGGGATAAGAATTTCAAGAAAAAAAAAAGAAGAGAATGAATGTGAAGATGAGATTGAGGAAAAGGAGGAAGGCAAGGAAACAGGATGCAAGGGAATGTAAGAAAATGAGAGAGAGAGAGAG
This sequence comes from Coenobita brevimanus, assembly GCF_032717465.1. Classification (NCBI taxonomy): domain Eukaryota; kingdom Metazoa; phylum Arthropoda; class Malacostraca; order Decapoda; family Coenobitidae; genus Coenobita; species Coenobita brevimanus. The sequence continues at coordinate 8,864,956 of NC_137014.1, forward strand.
AGAGAGAGAGAGAAAGAGAGAGAGAGGAAAGGAATAAAAGGGATTGTAAAAAAGATAACGCTTAAGAAGGAAAGAGGAGACACAATGCGTGGAAGATGAGACAGAGAAAAACACGAGGAGAAATGGTGGAGGGACAAGGGTAGAATGGAGAGGGAGGAAAGAAATGATCAAGGATAGGAAGAAAGCTCCAGAGAAGAAGGCAAGGAGGAGAGGAGTATATAGAAGGAAAGAAGAGGATGAGAGGGAGAAGAGGGACGGTGAAAAAAAGGAAGAGAAATCTGGAGGCAAAGAGAAGAGGGGAAAAGGAAAGCGTGGAATAACAGGAAAGATGAGAAAGAAAAGGGAGGAAGGAGTGTGTGAGGAGAAGGGATAAAGCTCAAGAGAAAACGAAATTTGAGGAATAGGAGGAACGAAGAGAAAGGAAAACAAGGAGAGAGAGAGAGAGAGAGAGAGAGAGAGAGAGAGAGAGAAACACACACACACACACACACACACACACACACACACACACACACACACACACACACAGAAAGAGAGAGAGAGAGAGGGGGGGGAGGGAGGGAGAGAGAGAGAGAGGAAGAAAGCTCCCGAAAGTAAGAATAGAAGGAGAGGAAGGCGAAGATTGGTAAGGAAGAAGAGGAAGAGAAAGTTAAGCAGAGAGGTCGTGGGAGAGGGCGCAGGCTGCCACAGAACCCGGATCATTCCCCCGTAAGATGCAAACTTTCACGGGCTTAATGTAAACATGGGGGGAGTGGGGGGACGGGAGTCTGATCTTTACTATTTTCGTATTAGATGTGTAAAGCAGGATAACAACTACGCAAATACGACACACCATATATCTAATTTACGATCCAAAGATAACACATGCGGGAAAAATGTGCACCTGTTCTGCCGTATAATTTTCGGAAGTAGAATTAGATGTGGAGGGACGATTGTAAGACGTTCAGCACTAGCATTCAAATATCTAAATACAACGAAAAGTTAATGGAATGCAAATGCAACAAGAAGGAGGGCTCAAAAAGTGCAATACCAGCGTCTATCAATATGTCCAAAGGCCCTGTAACCTTGACTTTCGACCTAGTGTTATCAGAATCTCTTTACCTTATAGTTTCCCGATCCTTAACCCCTCCACAAAGTTTGGTCTAAAACGGCATTCGCTGTCTGAGTTGACCTTAGCTGTTCACCTTGACATTTGACCTTTTCCTCCGAAGCCATAGTTTTACTGTTTAGTTATCTTTCAAAACTCAACCAAGCCTACTTAAAAACGTATAAGAATTGTGTGCATTTTTTTGTTCACATTCGGAGTTAGTCAGGCACACACACACACACACACACACACACACACACACACACACACACACACACACACAAAACCATTCAAAACATAACACTCACTCTAGTTTCGCAATCTCGTTTGTAAAAATTGTTCCACTGCCTCTCTGACTAAATTCCAGGAAAAAGCAAAGAGTGTTACTTGTTACTGAAAAAAAAAAAAAAAAAAACAGTATAAGAGCATTACGAGGTTGACAAAAAGAAGTGTTGAAAAGATGCACCAGTACTGCAATATCAACGAAGTCATCGACAAAATGTTGCTTATAAGTGAGATGAGGTTAACTACGGTGGCCTTTTGTAACTGCTAAAATCTCAAGGCGATCTTAGTTTTGGTGAGATCTTTACAAACTGGAGATGTAAAGCCTTCATTAACCCGTACACACACACACACACACACACACACACACACACACACACACACACACACACACACACACACACACACACACACATCTCGCTTCACTAGGTAGGGAATAACAGACGTAATAACCGTATGTCACAAAATATGGCATGGATAAAGTAACAATCAGTTTATATTGTTTCCATTTTTCCATATCTAAATGTAACTGAGGGGTAACATTATTTTAAATGCTATAGTATCTTCACTCTATCAATCTATCTATCCATCTTTTTTATAGCTAGACGCCTTATTCCTGGGAGGGGTGGCCACAAACAAATCGCCTGCATGTCACATTGGTCTCCCCCATGAGCATGACCTCCCTCCCTTTCACACCCCCCTCACATATAAACCTCCCCATCCCATCCCTCCACCTCATCCTCTGTCTTCCTCTTCTCATTCATATGCACTTTCCTAGTTCTACAATCTCTTCTTTTAGCCAAGTCATCTTTAGGTACTTCTAACACTTCAAATAGCCTAAATATACTTGAAAAGGTGACCCGTCCTTAAACACAAATCGATTAAAAATTACTGGAGAGCATTACGATCTTGCCTGTATTCCATTGTAAGCATGGGTTGGGGTGATTAAAAAAAAGTAGGCTTTAAAATCTCGTTTGCAAAGCGATTCAGTGGAAAAGAAATTCTCTCTCTCTCTCTCTCTCTCTCTCTCTCTCTCTCTCTCTCTCTCTACCTACCTACCTACCTACCTACCTACCAATCTACTTAATACATATCCATCTACAGTAGTTAGTTAGCCAGCTAAGTAGCTCTATATATATCCATCGGCATCTACATCTATATTTACATGTACTGTATATTGATATGTATGTATGTATCCATGTATCTACAAATATGTAACTGATTATCTATCTATCTATCAGTCTTAGGCCAACAGGGAAATCGACTGAATTCTATCTAGCCTCTCCCCTCTTGGGTACTCCCACTTCCAAGAAAATCAATAATCCCATCCTAAATTAGAATAGGGAGATTAGACTGGAAGGTAGGGTGGAAGGTAAGTGGAAAAGTGGAAGACAGGGAGGCAGGGACAGAGGCAGGAAGACAAAGAATGACAGAAGAGTACAGGTGGCAGGACAGGAGACAGGAGGATAGGACTAGGGAGAGATGGAAGGTAGGGAGTGATGGGTGGAGATGGGGAAAGAGGGATGTAGCAGCGAAGAGACAATGCAGAAAGGCAGGGAGAGAAGACGGAAAGAAGGAAACGAATGGAGTACAGAGAAAGGGCAAGAGGAAGGCAGAGAAGGAAGGATTTAGGAAGGAAGACTGGGAGGAATGCAAGAGAACACAGAAAGGAGGGGACGCTGGGAGAGAGACGACGTGGGGAAAATGAGAAGGAAGGCGAGAGACAAATAAGAAAACATGGAAAGACACGGAAAGGCACAAGACAGGGAGAAGGGGAAGGAAGGAGTAGAGATATAGAGAGACAGGAATGAATGTATGAAGGCTGGGAGTGAAGTAGAAATAAAGATTAACAGAGAGGCAGTGAGAGAGGATAAGGAGCAGGGTGAAAGGAAGACAAAAAGGAAGAAAAGCTTGAGAAAAGAAGGAAAGTAGAGAGGCAAGGAAGAACTTAGAAAGAAAGAGAGAGAGAGAGAGAGAGAGAGAGAGAGAGAGAGAGAGAGAGAGAGAGAGAGAGAGAGAGGAGGGGGTCAGCACAGGGCATTTGTTATGTGGGTCACTCTTCCTCGGTAATCACTCAAGTTTTCTTGGTTTTCTCTTGTTCAGATTGCTTTCTTTCTCTCTCTCTCTCTCTCTCTCTCTAGGTCTTTTAGTCTGTCTGTGTTTGCCTATTACCTTGTCTGTCTTTCTGTCTGCCTGTGTGTCTGTGGTCTGTCTGTCTGTCTGTCTGTCTGTCTGTCTCTCTCTCTCTCTCTCTCTCTCTCTTTCTATGTCGATCAGTTTATGGCTGTCTGCCTAACACCTTTCCTGTCTGTTTGTCTGTGTATGTGTGTGTGTGTGTCTGCCTGTCTGTCTTTCTCTGTCTCTGTCTGTCTGTCTGTCTGTCTCTGTCTCTGTCTGTCTGTCTGTCTGTCTGTCTCTCTCTCTCTCTCTCTCTCTCTCTCTCATTGTGTGTGTGTGTGTGTGTGTGTGTGTGTGTGTGTGTGTGTGTGTGTGTGTGTGTGTGTGTGTGTGTGTGTGTGTGTGTGTGTGTGTGTGTGTGTGTGTGTGTGTGTGTGTGTGTGTGCTGATATAAACGAGAGCGACATCACCCAACACCCGAAACTTCATCCATTAAGTGGCTTGGACAAAAGAACAGACAGGTATTTTTATCCACACAGCTTACAGATCCATCCTCCCCACTTACGACACAACTGTCCCTCATAAGCTGGCAGACTTTAACTTGTTCACCTTGTTCTGACCCCCGCTTTTCTTCTTCCAGCTATCCCACATCTGGCACTCTCCTTGACATTTAACATCTTCATCTTTTTTTCCTGCATCCTCACCCTCTGTTCCATAATCTCTGCGAATCCGTTCTTGTGTACGACCATCGCCTATTGTCACTCCAGAGGAACTTCCGAGGTAACTTGTTTCAGCAGTTTTCACTCCTAACTTGTGCTCCTCCACCATCGTCGACTCTTCACCAGTTTATGTCAGTATGCAATATTCTTCATATATCAGATTTCATCACTATTTCTCGTTACTGCTTTCAAAACTCCGAACGTCATTCCATACCACATCTTTATTTGCAGTTCATCGTCAATGTTTTGCTTACATCACTGTCTAAGCACTACATTTCTGTAACACTTATTGTCAAGACACACTTCATCTCCATAACTACTTTATATACCACAGATTTGCTGATGTTCACATTTGTTTATATATTCCAACTTTCACACACATTTTCAAAGCCATGTATCAGAACTGCTATTTCCCTTCGATTTCCACACATCACTAAACATTCTCTAAACAAACAACAAGCCCAGCTCTGTTAACATTACCTTAAATTCTCAGAACTACTCTCCTATTAATGTTTATATATTAACCTCTCTTATTATTCCATCCATATGCTGTATATACTGAACGGTCACTGTGATATGACACAGCCCAGTCCTAGTCCTACGCTCAAGTTTAACCTCTCACTCACCATCCATACTTATAGTTACATTTCCTCCGCCGTAATGTTATATTCTGGATAACTTTTAAGTTGCCTACATTGGATTGCATGTGATCCTAGTGCCTTTCACAGTACCCTGCGGGTCTGCTTTATCATTTGCCTTCTCTTAATTCATAAAGTTAATGCTATAATAAAAATAGTTTTCCTTATTTACTAGTGCAGAAATCTCATTATTATTTTCCATGCCCTCTTTGAAGCCATTTCTTCATCACATAGTCACATCTGCTATTCGCCTTCATCTTGTCAACCAGTTCTATACCATACAACTTCGTTACCGATTTGAGCAACAAAATAACTGTATGGTTTCGCATTTCCTCATCTTCTCTTTTCCTTTTTACACAGGTAATATTACACCTTCCTTCCACTCCTCAGCCCGTTTGCCTTGCATCCAGGCTAACCTAGAAAGCATCTTGGTCCAGTTTTTTGGTACTTCTCGTCTCCACATTTTTTCACTCAAACGAGTTACTCGTGCTGGTTTTCCTGTTAGGAGCTTTTTTTTTTTTTTTTTTTTTTTTTTTTTTTGTTACCGAGGACACTTCCCCTGGGCCGACCTATGTCTCCACTGTCACACTTCCTCCCATAAGACTAACCCTTCTCACACCTGATATTGCTACACTTATTTAACTTATCAGAGTCAGTAATGGGCTGAATCTGTCTCATGATCTCTTCAACATCGATATCTCACATCTTTTCACGGTACTCTATCCACATGGTCTAGGATTGCTACCAGTCCTTCATGAATGTCTACCTGTAAGAGAGGAATAACTTTAAAATATGGTGTTCCCCAAGAAGAACCGCATGGAAAAAATTTAGAGATGTAGTACTGTCTTAGTCTGCCACTGAGCAAAGGGAAATGAATGCAAATGGATACATCTCCTCCGCCAAGCAAAGGTATAAGAACTCCAATACTCTACCATCCATTTCCTATACTCACCTGCAGCTCCTAATGACACCTCTAGCTTTTGTCACTCCTTTCATAGATAACTTCTTCCTGAATTTATTACCGTACTTACTTACCTCCCAATTCCCAATCTATTCGTTTTTGTCCATACTTCATCACGCATTGTTTCCTCTCCCGTTACACACAGAAACCTTCCTTTTTTTTCCTCGTTTTTTTTTTTCTTCCTCTTTCTCTTAACTCCCGATCAATGTTATCTCACCTGTGCTGTCTTTTTTTGTATACACCACTACTCTCAGTTCTTCTCTCCAGGAAGCTGTCTCTCTCCCTTTAATATAATCTGCTTCCCATACCTCACACAGCCCCGACTGCATACGCATCATACCAACCAAAACTCTCCAACTATTTCAACTTTTTCCATTACACTTTGTATGCAACATTTCGGATCTGAGCCCTCAGCTGTTTGGTGTCCCTTCAGTACTGAAATTTATCACAGGAGTACGTTGATTAAAAGAATACAGATAGACAAATAATAATAATACCAGGAAACAGTATCTATAATCAAAAATGGGTGAATTATCATGTACTCCTACACAATGCCTACGTTAACGTGCCAGTACTCACTCAACCAAAAGCGACCAGACACAGCATACATACTGTTAGAGTGCAGCCAGTGCTAGCAGCTAACATCAATAATGCTGTGAGAAAAAGCGTTGTGTGTGTGTGTGTGTGTGTGTGTGTGTGTGTGTGTGTGTGTGTGTGTGTGTGTGTGTGTGTGTGTGTGTGTGTGTGTGTGTGTGTGTGTGTGTGTGTGTGCTATCCACATTTGACCCCCTCGTATTTCGACGTGCCATACGAGTACATCAAAAGACGTGGAACGACGAGCTGACAACGATGGTGTATATTATAACGTGTGCAGTCAGTTCCGCGGAAGGCACTGGCACTTTTGTGTCAGATTTTTCGCCAGACATTGGGAACTCTTTACAGGTCATGCCGCTAGAAGAATGTGCTGAATTTTCGCATGGGCATGACCTGTATGTCATTGCAGGTTCATGTCAAATTTGATGTCAGTGCATGTCTTGGGGGAAAGCGATAAGCGGTTCGATAGGGTCGTTCAGCGCTTGTAGCGACTAGAATAACGCACACACTGCCTATGACAATGTGCACACAGTGTAATAACCTATGGTAATGTACACAAAGATCATGTTGACTATGTTACACACACACACACACACACACACACACACACACACACACACACACACACAATCACGACGCTAACATACACATAGTCTGTGCTAATGTACAGTATACACACTCTAGACCAAGGTACACAGAGCCTATGCTAACATGCAGAGCCTATGCTAATTCGAGCAGTTATCATACACAAGGAGACTGAGTTAGGTGTCACCGCTTTACCCCAAACTGGTCAGCATAATTCTTCTCTCTCTCTCTCTCTCTCCGGGAAAATGATACAGAGTAGGCTTGCAAAAATGTACAAGGACAAACGAAAAAAGAAGGGACGAAAGAGAGCAACAATAGTCAGCGGAAATGGAAAGACAAATAAAAAAGTTAAACAAGAGAGAGAGAGAGAGAGAGAGAGAGAGAGAGAGAGAGAGAGGAATCCAACTTAATTAAGATCTGCCTGGCTACCTTGACGCCGCAAACACCGGGTGACACGTAACTCTCTCTCTCTCTTTCTCTCTCTCTCTCTCTCTCTCTCTCTCTCTCTTTAAGAGGTGTATCTTAGGAAAGAGTATGATGAACAATGGTGTGTGGAATGAAGGATGAGGGTGAAGGATAAAGAATGAAGTAAAGCTTGTTTTTTTTTTTTGTTTTTTTTAATAACAGAACAGAGGAAGGAAAAACAAATGAGTAAAAAAAAAAAATCCATACACCAGATTACTGGTGTCCTCCATTCATAAAATATCTGTAACAGTTAGACTTGAACAGCTGTAGGTTGAAGTTGGGAGGGAAACAACTCTGGGGAAGCGAGTTCCAGAGAGATGCAGTTCGGGGAATGAAAGAATTCTGATAAGCAGAAGTTCTGCAATATGGCTGAGTGACATTCCAGTCATGAGCGCTACCAGATGCCCGTGTAGCACGAGGGAAGGCACAGAGAGGTGGCACAATGGATGCAACTTAGTCTGAGCATATGCCATAAAAATACCCGTAAAATAATGCAAGGGAGGCAACATTCCTTCTTACTTGTAGGGGAGGTAGCTTATTTATAACAGCAGAGTTATTAATAATTCCAGCAGCTTTCTTCTGAATTTTGTCTAGTTGTTTTAATGCAACCTCTCCACATCCACTCCACAAGGGTAAGCAATATTCAGGCTGAGAGCGCACATGACTCATATAAATTATAGCTAACTGCTCGTCAGTGAAGAAGTTACGGACTCTGTACAATAGTCCAAGTTTCGTTGAGGCGGTTTTAGTAAGTGATCTGACATGAGAGGTCCAGCTGAGGGCATTGTTAAGTGTTACTGCATAAGGGGCATAAATGAGAGTACTGTAGGGAGTCGCTTGAAGAATACTGATGAAAAATGAAGGATGGAATGTAAGATGAAGTACGAGTGGATAGGATATAGGATGGGAGATGAGCTCAAAGATATGGATGAACGATGAAGGAAGGGATGTGAGTAGCTAAAGGGTGGGGTACAAGATGATGTGTGGAGGTGTAGGATGAAGGATGGTTTTTAAGATGTAAGGATGAAGGATAGGGTGATGGATGTGAGGCGTAGGGTGAAAAATAGGGTTTAGGATGAAGGATGGGATGTACGATGGAGAATAGGGTGTAGGATGAAAAACATGTCTCTGCACTTTTTCCGTCTCTGAATCTTAATAACCAGAATAGAATAAAACTTTTGTCTTCTAATCCATGATCTTTTTTATACAAGCTAAATACCAAATATACAATCCGCAAAATAATAATAATAATAATAATAATAATAATAATAATAAACCTTTACCCACCCGTTTCCTTGCCTTGATAAATGTTCCCACCCTTGAACTTATTTTCCCCCACTGACCAATTTTCCCTCAGGTACCTTTTTTCCCCATGGACCTACTTTTGCCACTGGACCTATTTCACTCTTGGAGGTATGTCCCACCTGAATTTATTTTCCTCAATTGACCTAGTTGCTCAATGGACCTTTTTTCCCCATTGTCATTTTCCCCCATGGACCTATTTTCCCCCACAGACCTATTTTCCTTCACTGACCTATTTTCAAAGTGCACCAATTTTCCCGTTAGACCTATTTCCTCAGCTAGACCTGTTTTTTCCCACGGGCCAATTTTCCCAAAAGACCTATTTCCCAATAGAAAAAAATTACCCTTGAACCTATTTTCACCTATGAAACAATTTTTCTAAGGATCCGTTTTCCGTCATGGGCCTATCTTCCATCAAGGATCTGTTTTCCCTCCATCGGCCTTACGTGGAATGGGGCAACACGAATCCGTGGAATTATACATATCTGATTGAAAGACATCCGAGTGCTACTGTATTTAATAATTTTAAGCTGTAACTTGCGTACAATCATCCGACTGCTGCTCTAAATGTGTAAGAAAACTACACGGCTCTTACGAATCGTTTTGGCGTATAACACACTCGTGTACGACATTTCATACTGAAGTTACGACGGGTGATTAAAGAAAAGGAGAAAAAAGATCAAATTCATTATTTTTGCGGTCCGAGTTCGCGATTTTTACTACGGTTAGCGGGGCTTTGAGAATAACTTCGCTTCTAAGTAGCTGAGGTTTCTTACTGCGTCTGCATAACATGGGCTTCTTGAGCGCTTTCGTGGGCAGGCCTTAACAATACAGCTGTCTTGGTAGGCTTGGAGGAAGGCTGTTGTCAAACGTGGTGTCAGTTTGTATCGCGCAGGTGTAACGATACTTTTTTAAGCTTGTGTACATGATATCTTCGGAACTTTTCCCTTCCCTACATAGTAAACACTATTAAGCTTATGGGTAAAGGATGGGGTGTAAAATATAGTATAGGATGAAGGAATGGGTGTAGGATGGAGTGTTCGATAGAGGACAGGTGAAGATTGGGATGTAGGATGAAGGGTGGGGTATAGAATAAGGTGTAGGATGAAGGACTGAATATTAGATATGATGTAAGTTGGAATGCAGTATGAAGGATGGAAAGATGAATGATGGTGTGGAGGATTGGATATTGGATGGAGTTTAGAATGAAGGACTGAGCTTACGATAAGGAGTAGGATGGAGGATTGGGTAAGAGATGTTATGAAGGACGGAGTGTAGGCCGAAGGATTCAGTGAAGGATGAAGGATAAGCTGTAGGATGGGATGTAGGATAAAGAACATAAGACTGAGTCCAGGATAGGATGGATGATGAAGGATTAGATGTAAGGTTAAGGATGGAGTGTAGGGGTATGTGTAGGATGAGGGATGGAGTATAGGAGATGCTGAATGGATAATGGGGTTTAGGATAAAGGACCGACTGTAGGATGGACTGAAAAGTGAAGGATGGCGCGTACGATACAGGTCGGTGTGAAGAATGAAGTGTGGAAAGGATGGGTGCAAGGTAAATGTGGCTTAGAATGAAAAAAGCTAGTGGGGAGTAGCAAGAAGGACAGGAGTGAAGGATGAAGGACGGGTGTAGGACGAAAACTAAGGATGCAGGATGGTGCTTGGGGATAAGGAGGGGGATTATGATATGTATAAAGCCGCAGGAGGAGAGCAACATAATTTTTTCTTATTATTTCGTAACTCTTAACCAACCATCAATATAAAACCACAAAAGAATTATTCAAGGACGTGATATTAAAAGATTAAAACGGTGGGTTCATTTGATTTTATGTGCAGTCCGTTTGGCTTGGCTTATATTAATTCACTCGCTGGTATTGACATTTTCATGAATGGAAGTTATTCGTTGTTGTCAAAGAAGGAAAACGAAGGAGAAGCGAGGTGCAGAGACGGGAGAAATGGAAACGAAAGAGAATAGTGGATGAAATGGATTCAATTGAGAGGAATGGAGGCGAGGGAAGAGGACAGTAGAGGACAGGAGAGGCGGGAGAGATGAGGATAGGGGGTAGAAGGAAAAGATTGGAGTGAAAGACAGAAGAGGAGGGAAAGAAAACTACAGAGGGGTGAGGAATGAGGTGGGTAGAAGAAATGGATTGAATTTTGAGGAAAGGAGGTGACAGGAGAGTAGAGGACAGGGGAGGTGAGGGAGAAGAGGATAGGAGAGGGGAGGAAGAGAAGAGCGGAGCAGAAGACAGGAGAGGAGGGAGGAAAGAGGAAAGAGGGGAGAGGAAGGAAAAGACTGGATGAAATGGAATGAACTGAGAGGAGTGGAGGTGAGTGGAGAGAGAGGACAGCAGAGGACAGGAGAGGAGGGAGAGAAGAGGATAAAAGGGAGAAGAAGAAGAGTAGAGAACAGCAGAGAAAAGAGCAAAGTGGATAGAGGGGAGAAGAAGGAGAGGAGAGCAGCGACCAGGATAGGAAAGAAGACGAGAGGGAGAAAAAGAGAGGACAGGAAAAGAGGGAGGAAAGAATGTGATGTAAAGAAAGAAAGATGGTATGTAGTATGATAGGAAAGGCAGGTGGGCAGAACAGGAGATGAATGGGATGAGGGGGAAAGAGGGGGGGGGGAAATTGAGAGGAGAGAAACAAGAGGTGAAAAGATGAAGAAATGAGTCTGGAATGACGAGAGGAGATAAAAGGATAGGAAGACACTGTATAAGTGCTGAAGAGGGTTAGGAGAGGGTGATAAGTGAAAAAATTGGGAAGACAGGAGAGAAGATGTGTGTGTGTGTGTGTGTGTGTGTGTGTGTGTGTGTGTGTGAGAGAGAGAGAGAGAGAGAGAGAGAGAGAGAGAGAGAGAGAGAGAGAGAGAGAGAGATGGACTTTAAAAGCGAGGGAAGATTATTAAACGTATGCAACGCTACTGTTGCAACCTCCATCTGACCAAGCACATATCCCCCACCAGCCTCCACACCTAACCATGCGCATAACGGCCTCATCCCCCTAATCTTTTCTTTAAAGGTGTGCGTATGAAGAACGCCTTGAGGACACCTAACCCATCCCATCAAAATCCTTGCGCAGGTCGCATTGAAATCTCTGAAAATTATTTTTTTCTTTTTACTTTTTCATTATTACAAAATAAAAAAACTTAAGACACAGTAGTCTACTTTTCAAAAGGCACCAGTTCACTATAAGCCATAACTAGGTGAAATATCATGACTATAGTGAATACTTTCTGAGTTCTAGCCCGGAAATGAAATCTCTACTTCCGGCCAGCCGCCCTACAGACGGACACCTATTGATCCCAGTGATAGCAACACCCTCCTTTGACTTCGTCAGGTGGAGGGAAGGTAAATGAAAAGAGATATAGAGACATAAAGGAAAATAAAATGGGTTTTCTGTTCAAATGTGGTGCTGTGTTCTTGTATTTCATTCCGTCTCAAAATTTTATCTATTCAGTTTAGAGGCATGAGTCACAGAGAAAAGGGTAGGTTTTAGGAAGAGGTGAATGAAAGTTAAGAAAAGGGGAAGAGGGATGGAGAGATATGAGGTTAACATCCTCAGAACAGTCACGTATTTATTATTTTATTTTGGCTACCGCTGGAAGATTTTATTTAACTCAAGGCAGACTTCTGAAACTGGAAAAATTAGATACAGAACGCGCAGACACCATCGCTACTGAAGGTCCTATGCTGAAAAAAAAAAAGAAGTCTGGGTGCATCAATGAAAAACAAAAAACAAAGCTGACGTCCTCTATTTGATATGGTGAGAAGAAAGATGGGTGAGATGAAGAAGGAGACACAAGGATGATACAGAACTAACACCGGTAGGAAGGACGGAGGAAAGGTTAGGAATTGATGGAAACGTTAGTGGGGACGGAAAAACCGCTGAGAAGAGAGGCACTGAGCTGAAAAGAACCTTCTCAGTCTAATGACACTTTTTTGTTTTAAATTCCTCGTGCTTCAAGATGGATTTGTTGAGCCTGAACGAGACCTTCAAGTTATATATGTCAAATACAGTTTTATTACCTCCTTCGCCTACAGATGTCTCCCGTTATGGGAATAAATAATCGTATATATGTAGCAAGAACAGAAGAAAAAATAACTCATTACTTTCAGGGGAATGTGAGGGATTGGCATGGTAGAGAAGGGGTAAGATGGTGAGAGGGGGAGGAGAAATAAACAATGAGAAGGGGTCAGTGATGGAAAAATGAGAAGAGTATGTGATGGTGAAGAAAGAGTGTGACGGAGAGAGGAAAGGGTGTGGCAGAGACAGGAAAGGGTGTGGTGGAGAGAGGGAAGGGGTTGATTGAGAAGGAAGGATGCAGAGTTATAAGACGGAAAGGTGGACTGGAGTTAGTGGAGAAGAGAGGGGACAGTGTGATGGAGAGGAAATGGTGCGGTAGAGATGGGGGAAGGACGTGATGGAAAGGGGAGATAGTGAAAGAGAGGGAGACGAGGGATTAATGAGGGAAAAGAGAGGGAAGGGCCTGATGAAGACGGAATAAGGCAGTAAGGAAAGAGAGATTAGTGGGATGGAGCTTGTTAAGAACAGAGGGGAGAGTGTGCTGAAGAAGAGAGAGGATTTTGATTTGAGATGGGAGAGAAAAATGGTGTTGGGGTCTGTGAATAGAACCCTAAATCTCTCATGGCCATTTTATTACACAAGTACCAGTAGAGCCAAGGGAATTCTGGGTTTTATTTTCGGTAACACTGAAGGGTTCGTAGCACTCCTTACTCTGCGATTTATTTTGTCTACCTGGTTTTAGCCCTAATATAGAACCATAGTAGGTGTGACCATGAGATAATGAGCTTTTGTTTGTTGTTTATATTTCACCTGATGCGACATAAATTTACATCAGCAACATACTTGAGTATATTTATGTGTAACAGGCAAAATGAATCGAGTAGGGAAGCGCATTACAGCGTCCCCTACGCCTAAGAGAATACGTACCTGGCTGTGCCACCTATGATGACGCCTTTTTACACATAATTTTTGCTTTATTCAGGCTATTTTAGTCGGCTTAAGTGACACATCGTGTAGTGCAAGGGCTTGTGAAGGCTTTATCTAATCCCTCTAACTCTGAAAGATTCTGAGCTGAATAAAATCCACTGGAGATAATGGAATAATATTCTTAGTGTTCCAAAAACGAGCCAATATTTTCAGTGTTATTAATAACACACACACACACACACACACACACACACACACACACACACACACACACACACACACACACAGAATTTCAGTCTTGATGAAAAAAGAAAGATAATTTCTCGAAATTAACTTACGTAGCCCCAAAGACGGCCCTTTTATCCATCTGATGATTTCAGTGTGGAGGCTATATCAGTTGGAACACGCTATTTGCTTCCGAAGTTTTAGATGACTGCGAAATGTGATGGACGTTCATTTACGAGAGTAGATTTTTATTTCAGTTTTTGAAACAGTTAAACAGTTCTTGGGTTGCATCAGAAACACAATGTTTCGCAGAAATCCCTTCTCCCCCTAAGAAGAAAAAAAAAAAGGTACAGATCAGGGCTGTACCTTATTTATTCATGAGCAGTGCGAAGACTGAACAGGTAGGTATGGACTTTTTCCTTGAAGAAAACGATGCATTCATGAGTTATATAAGGTGTAGCACTGACGTTAACATGAAGTACAGTAAAATATTTCTGTACCTCTATCCATTGACAGTTAATCTTTGGCTGCGTTCATTTCCGAACTAGTAAGGTCGAAACAATCTGTCTCTTGTCTATGATGCACATCAATATGTGCTTTCTCTGACTTTTTCTCTATGCTCATTTTCTCCAGCATATACTGTTGTGGCTGTTGACAGCCTAATTAATATGGATATGTGCCTCGTCACTAAACCATTGTCTATCCTGTGCAGGGACTGTTTCATGGGATGATGTGGTCATACACAGTTCTCACTGGGCCTTAGTCATACACAGATACCAGGCGCCTCGTAAGTCAGCTTGTGATGAACTGTGATTCTGTGAGGAAATACAGTATTTTGAAATCATTTTGCAGAACAAAGTGGCTGCTACGTTGGCTTAGGCTCAGTTCCTTGGCGAATCTTTGGATTAATCACTGCTGAGTCCCTAACTCAGCTTACTTTTTCAGGGGTTTGTGAAGTACATGGCTGTCATTTGGACAAGAACAAAGCCTTTCCCAAGAACAGCTCGACAGATAGAAAGCCTCGCCAAGTGGCAACTTAAACCACCAAATTACCACTCTTTTGTTCTCTTTTATGCTTCATAGTATGCAAAATTTGCTGTACCCGTAATTTATGGTAATCTTCCTCATAGCCTTAAAAGTAAAACCAAATAACACTGAGCACTTTTAGGTCGCTTTGAAAGTGCTGCCCTTTTTTCAACACCCTGTAATAAGGTCTTCCTTGAACTAGAGGAGTTAACCTCGCATTATTCTAGAATGAATATGCTTGTAATCTAAAACTACAAAAGCAGAAACAATTGGCAAAATACCTAAAATTTCCTCAGCTATATTATTTTAGCTGCTTGTTTCACGCGAGGGCTTCTAAAAAGAAGTCTGGTATGATCCTTGCTGTTGCGCAGAGGATTCTTTGGAATGCGTTGCCCTAAGTTTTTCAATTATTCACTTGGACAGTGTGATATTTTCTCTTGAAAGTATTAAGATTCAAGTTAGTCCTAATCAGCATTTTCACTCACACCCAAACTCAAACACTCACCAAAATTCATACCTACAACCATAACCAAACTCACACCCGCACCCATATCCTCACCCACACGCACAAACACACTATTACTGTCACCAACACCCTTACCCACACCTCTTCTCACACGCACAACCCACCCAAACCCCCAAACCCACACCTTCATCCACATCGTAACCCATCGCTTTTCTACACCATTCAATGACATAACAACGAAGGCCTATTTTTCTACAATTTACCAACTTCTAAGGACTGTTATCAAAATTGTGTTGGAGGCATAAATTGCTGTATTATGAATGTTGTTTCCAGTGACACACACTTCATACCTTTTCTTTATTAATAACGACCTCTGATCTATGGTCTTCACATTCGTCTTCACATTATGGTCTTCAATAACCCCCTGATTATTGGATGTCCGTCCGAAGTAGAAGAAAAAAAATGTGTACGACGATAAAAACAAAGCAGAAATAACGTCCTTTGGCGATGTTTATATTGGTCTATTCCTCCTGCCACCAGAATACTTTATTAGGTGAAAGGATAGGTCATGACTGTATTAAACATATCTAGTTCAACAAGCCTCCATTAAGTCGCGCACAATCATCCTAGAAATATAAATAAAAGATTTCATCGCAGTGGAGTGGTTGTGGGTGTTCTATTTACACAGTCAAGACCTTCTGCTAAATCTGGGGTCCATTATCCAGAAGGAGAAATTAAAGACTGACGCTTGTGTAGTTCTAATTCTGACCTCTGGTTCTGGGAAATACTTTAAGGGATGAGGACACTCAGCCATCTTACGCTTGCACTCGCTTAATCTCTCTCTCTCTCTCTCTCTCACACACACACACACACACACACACACACACACACACACAGTGTTGTAATCTTACTAAATCTATGCGTCACAAACAAGCATTCTCCTTCTCAGAAAGCGGGCAGCTGCGTGGCATAGTTTCAGTCTTTTTCTCTCTCTCTAACTTCGCAGATATCAAACACGCACTGAGATGCAGATTCTCCATCCCTCTGTACACACACACACACACACACACACACACACACACACACACACACACACACACACACACACACACACACACACACACACACACACACACACACACACACACACACACACACTACATAGCAGGTGTGACGCAGCAATAGTGATACAAAGTGACTCCATAATCAGGTGGGCAAGGAGAAGATAGGATTTATAATATAGGCTAGAAGTAGATACGAAAGGAAGAGAATAAAGAGAAGATTATTGTGCTGTTAAATGTGCGGAGAATCCAAACAGAATACACTCTGATTAAAGTGGGTCATATATAGGTACATACAGTGTGGGATTGCGAAGATCATCTTGTGTTTCAAAACGAAAAGCATCAAGGAAATCTTCATATTTGTTTTGGGATGATTGTATATTGTGGAAAGAGACAAGCTTCTTTCTCCCCCCCCTTCTCTCTCTCTCTCATTATATATATATATTTATATATATATAGTATACCTTCTGATATACAGTATCCCTGTTGAGAGTTAGGCTGTTCCAGTGAAGTTATGGAACGTGGGTTGTATTTTTCGTAGACTAATTTTAGCCTTAAGAAAAGTCAGGGATCATATTCACAAATTAGCAATCTGTTCTTTGTCATCACTACGATTTGTTTGGCAGGTTTGTAAAAGACACATGGAGATTCTTTTTTCAACTCGCCCTGACCTGCCTGCTAAACCAACCAGCACACAAAAATTTTTCTTGTAAAGAAGCTTCTTTTTCACGAACATGAGAGATTGGATGGTCCAGCACCCTTCCTGTCCAGCCTGCGAAAGTATATCTTAGCCACGACAGAGGAGTGGTCGTCAACTTACTTGAGAACTGAGATCCAGCTAATCATGACTTTTATCTATCTATCTATCTATAGCCCGACGCCCTAATCCCGCAAAGGGTGGCCGCAGACAAAACGCCTCCAAGTCACTCTGTCACCCACCATTTGACTCCCCTCCCCCCAACTCACCCTCCCCTCCCTCATATACCTCTCAACTCCATCCCTCCACCTCATCCTCGGTCTACCCCTCCCTCTCCCTCCCTCCACCTCACCTACATACACCCTCTTAGTCAGTCTTTCATTCTCCATTCTCTCCACATGTCCAAACCACCTCAGTGTATTTCTAATCTTTTCAACCACATGCTTCTATTATATATATATATATATATATATATATATATATATAATTTGGCACCTGGTGGTTTTAGTGGGTAATTATTGCGCTCCAATCGGATTGAGCCGGTGAAGGTTTATATCCAAGGGGTGATTGGGATTGATTGCTCATGTAATACCACTCAGGGATGAGTGAGGCTGGTCACTCTCATCTTAAATGTCGGGACCAGCTGCCTAGCCCCGGGCTCCTACGCTCCTCATGGGGCAATGTAAGATTGGATGATGGAGATATATATATATATATATATATATATATATATATATATATATATATATATATATATATATATATATATATATATGTATTCGGATTCGTTAAGCTTTTATTTCATTATTTTTTGGTCTATTACATTCTTGCTTTCTAAAGACCTGTAATTTTGCCCGGTAATTATGAATGATCGTTATTAGCACTTCCAGCCATGGCCGCTGATCCATAAAGATGCAGATTTCCTATCAGTCTGTATAGGGATGGGAAGGGACTCGAATCCTACATTCATGCAAACAGTTCAGGTTTGAGATCTGCTAGCCCACACAATGTTTTCATCAGAGACAAACTTAGAAATATCTCCAAATTCAGAATTGCAATGCTATAAGCACCACTTATATAACCCTTAATGCAGACGAAATTTTTACGCACAGATGTAGTCATCAGGTTAAAAGTGATAATTGTCAGTCTTCATCAAACTGATAACAAATCACGACTCACGAGGGTCCAAGTCTCCTGTACCAGGAGAACAAACGCATTTTCAGTATGTGGGCAATTTCAACAACCACATTAACCTCTAACTGTTATTGTCTTTGGGGCCCTGCTGTGTCTCTGGGATCCTAACATATCTCTGAGGTTCTGCTGTTTCTCTGGGATCCTACTTTTTCATTGGAGTGCTTCTGTGTCTTTGGGATCCTACTGTTTCCATGTAGTACTTCTGTGTCTTTGGGGCCCTGCTATTTCTGGGCTCCTTCTGTTTTCTCTGGGATTCTGAGAAATCACTGGGTACTGCAGTGTCTCAGGGTCCTGCTATGTCTCCGAGTTCCTGTTGTGTCTCCTGGATTCTGCTGTGGGTCTTGCCTTTTGCCGTTTATCTGGGGTCCTGCTGTGTTTCTGGAGCTCAGCCTTGTCTCGTGGGTCTTGCTGTATCTCTGTCATCCTGCTCTGTCTCTGGGGTCCTTCTGCGTCTCTGGGGTCCGCTTGGTCACTCCACCACGTCCCCTTAGCGTGTCTTTAGTCTCCTGGTTCCCGGAAAATAAAGAAAATCCGTCGTAATTTTTTTCCATTTCTAACTGGAGAAGTGTGACAGAGTGAAGGCGGGGCAATGAACGAGTGGGACGTAGGCGGAGCGTGGGACGGAGAGGAGGGGAGAAAAGGGACCGATGAAAGAGGAGGAAAGGAACAGGAGAGAAGAGGAGAGGGATATAAGGGGTGGAAGGGACTGGAAAGATGCGAAAGGGTGGGTCGTCAGGAATGTCGGAAGGAGGGAAGGGAAAGAGAGAAACTGCAAGGTTTTGAATATAAGAGATGGGTTGCAGAAGGAACAGAATAAAAGTAAATGAAAGGAAGGGAAGTTGAGAATAGAAGTTGAGGTGAGGGGGAATAGAGGGAAAAGACAGGAAGGGAGTGGACGGGAGAGAAGTAAACAGGATGGAATTGGAGGGGTCGGCAGGGATGGGATGGAAAGGACATGAGGAATGTGTGGGAAGGGACGGAAAAAAATTTGAAAGAAGGAAGTGGTGGGTGCAAAGGGATGGAAGAGCGTGGATGGAAAGGAGAGGACGGGAGGAATTTGGAAGAGGGGTAAGGTAAGAGGAACGGGAGAGAAGAAAGGGAGGTATAAGAGGAATATGGGAAAGAGGAAAAGGGAGGGGAAAGACTAGAGGGTACGACAGGAAAGGGAAGGGACAGTAGGGAAGTGGTGGGAAAAAGGTATAGAGGGAAGGGAAAGAGACTGGACAGTTATGGAAGGGAAGAAAGGGAATAGAGAAGACGAAACTATTGAGGAGGAGAGGCAGTGTAATGGAAGACAGAATACACGGACGGACAGGAATAGGGAGGAGATTGGTGGACGGAAAGGTTTGGGCTGATGTAGAGGAGGGATGAGAAGCGAAGAGAAACGGGTTATAGGAAAGGGAAGGGAGACAGGTAAGATGGGAAGACGACGAGAGGGAGCGAAGGGAAGGGAAGGGAAGGTGAGGGAAGGAAGGATAACAAAGAGGATGAAAGGAAGGACTGCGATGTCAATGAGTTGGACAGATTGGGACACGAACGACGAAAGGGGAGTGGGAGGACACAGCAGGGCAGAGGAAGTTAGAGTACAGCAAGGCACAGCAAGGTAAGGTAGGATATGGGAAGGCAGGACAAGGAAGAGTAGTGTAAGTCTAAGTGCGATAGGCTTGTGCAAGGCAAATCGGAGTAGGGTAGCCTGGGTAGGGCATTGTACAGCAGGACAGGGTAGGGTTGTGCAAGAAATAGCAGAGAATGGTATTGCAAAGCAGAGTATGGTGTTTCAAGATAAGACAGGATAGAATACTTCATGGCATAAAAATGTAGGGCATTGGAAAGCAGGATAATGAAGGATATACGAATAGTAAGGCCGAACAGAGTAGAATATAGCAAGGCAGGGTAAGGCAGCGTATTGTAAGGCAGTTTAGGTAGGCCTTTGTAAGGCAGTATAATGCGTTTTAGAGCACTGTATGGTAGGCTAACGTAAGGCAGGGTAAGATAGGTCAGTGTGTGGTAGGGCAGGATATCGTAAGTCAGGTTAGGGTAGGTCATCATAAGGCAAGGCGGGATAGGTTAATGTAAGGGAGGGTCGGATAGGTTAATGATAGGCAGTGTACGTGGGGCATTGTAAGGCACGGTAAGGTGGGTCACTTTATGGCAGGATAGGGTAAAGTGTGGTATTGTAATGCAGGCCTGACTCAGGGCATCCATGACAAGGCATGGTAAGGAAGTACAAGGTAAGACAGGGTAGGGTCATTAAGAGAGGGCAGGGTATGATAATCCAAGGTAACCCATTCCAGGGTAATCCAAGGCAGAGTACAGAAAAAACCCTCTAGGTCAAAATATGGACAGAAAAAAAAGCAAGGCTTCAACGATGTTAAATATGGAAACTTACAAGCAAAGTAAGGAGTAGAAAGGAAATCAAAGAACTGAGAGGAAGAAATGGAGGAAACAAATTACAGCTAAGTATTATACAAAGACAAAGGTACTGTAAGTGGGATAGAAGGATGAAAACGATAGGCCAAAGAAAATTGCCATAGAAAATGCTGAGGAAGTTCGATGAAAATAAAAACATAAAAAAAGAAAAACTGGTAGCAAGAACGGTTGTAATAGGGAGGAAAATAATGAAATGTTAAAGAAAGAAATAAGAACTTTGACTTAATAATGAGAAAAAACAGCAAGTTAATGTAGTGTTAGGAAAGGTAATGACTTGTGGTGGGAAAAAAAGATCAAATGAAAAGGAGAGGGGAAAAAAATCAACTGTATGAGGAGGACGATGAAAAGAGAATCCGAAAATGAGAAGAAAAAACGCAAGGACCGAAGGAAAGAGGACAGAAGGGCCGTCGAAGAATGTAAAAGCAATTAAGGAAAAACAAACAGAAAAATAACAGTCATAAAAGGAATTAGATGAGGTGATGGGAGGAGGTGGAAAACTTTTGCCTACACAAGAAAGGAAGAATAAAGAATAAGTGAACAGCGTACGAAATATGTTGTACTCGTAAAACCACTGAAATTTTACTGAGCTATTGACAACAGTTCAATCCAAAAGGTAATGAGCACAAAAGCAGGATAAAGATAAAAGATGTGACGAATATAATAGGTAAGATGGAGGACAAAAGGGAAGGACGAAAGAGGAGATCACACGAAAAAGGGGGAAGGGAGACGTTAAATAATGGAAATGAGGGGTGGAAGGCCAAGAACCTTACACACACACACACAGACACAGACACACACACACACACACACACACACACATACACACACACACACACATAACCCCCAATCAAAACAGCCCTCCTTCTCACGAGATTTATGTCTTGTCTAGCACCATCCAGACACCGACCGTCGCAGGGCAAGAGGAGTCCAAACCACACCCGTCCCCTAGAGCCCAGACTCCCCACCGGAACACACGGGGGAATGACCCTTGGGGGAGGCCTGGGGAGGTGGGTCGGTCTGGCTTCGAGTTCATGTCCCCTTTCGTTCGCCGGCAGTCATTTCTCCTCATTTGTCGCGTCACACTAATTTTTGGGCCAGGGATTCTTGAGACATCGATTACCTTGGCTTCCATTCCACAGCGGCAGAGGTGTGGGTATGGGGGAGGGCAAGGTCGGGTGAGATTTGTGATGGTAGCGATGCAAGACTAGGGGTGGGGGAGGAGGCAGGGGGAAGGAAGGGGAGGAGGGAAAACGAGGGATGACTGGGGAGGAAAAGGAAGATTTGTAAGGTTTAGAAGTGCACGACTACGATACACATGCAGGAAGAGGAGGAGGAGGAGGAGGAGGAGGAGGAGGAGGAGGAGGAGGAGGAGGAGGTGGAAGGTAGTAAAGGAAGTTGGAAATGGGAAGAGGGTGATGGATAGGTAGGAGGAAGGTTGGGAGAGGAAGAAACATTAGTGTGGGGAAGATGCATGAAGAGAGAGAGACTGAGAGGAAGGGGAAGGGGAGGTGGTTGGGAAGAGGAATGAAGATTTGTGATTGCCAGGGTGCGAGATTAGAGGTGGGGGAGGAGAAGGAGGGATGCTGAGGGGAAGGAGAGGAGAGAAGAAGTATGGAGGAGAAGGAAGAATTGTGAAGGTGGAAGTATCAGACAACCGGGGATGGGGAGAGAGAAGAGGGGTGCTGGGGAAGAGAAACGGAAGTGTTGGGATGGGGACGAAATTGTATTAGAATGCAGGAACAAGACCAGAGAACGTGGGGAAGGAGAAGAAGAAGAATGGTGGGGTTGTGGAGGGGAAGGAAACTTTGTGAAGGAGATAGGGGTAGGAGGACTGAGGTGATATAGGGGAAGTAATATTTATTAAGAAGCGCAAGACATGATGAAGAAGAGGGAAAGAAGAGGAGTGTGAGTAAAGTAGGGTGTGCCTGGAGTGGATGACCGAGGTAGGGGAGAAATCTGTGAAGGTGAGGGAGCTAGGAGGTATGAAGGCAAGTTAAAGAGGGTTAGAGACGTGTAACTCCAGAAGGTGAGAGACGAGGGAAATGACGAAATGGGATAGGTTTGGGTAGAAGGACTGGGAGTGTAGAGGAATGTGTAAAGGTTAAGGTAAGGGGCGAGGGTAGAACTTGAGAGGTGGAAAGATGAGAGAGCGAGGTGTGGGGTGGACAGGTTAGCGAGAACTTTGTTTGGGGTGAGGGACGTATCTGGAGAAGAGGGGGATTTTGAGGGGGAGAGAAAAATAGTTGGAGTGAGAGAAGTTCCGTAAAGAATATCACGAGGGTGAGAGGAGGAGCTCGAGGGGGCCAAGTTTGGGTAAGGGGAACTGAGGAATTAGAGAGGCGATACATAGAATGTATATAGAGAGCGATATGGGAGATCATGAGGAAGGATGCTAAACTCAAACGGAGAGGTGAGGGAGAAAATACTGATGAGTGAGATGCTCAAGAGGAAGGTGAGGGCGTGAATTAAAGAGAGGGGTGGGGAGTGGATAGATGATTATGTGGGTGAAAAGAACACAATTAGAAGAAAGGTGGATTCTTGAATGGAGACGGAGTGGATGGGAATGCCAAGGGAGGAGCCGGGTATGGGGACGGGAGATTTATGAGGGTGAAAGATGAGACTGAAGGTGGCGGGAATGAGAAACCAAACAATTAGGAGGAATAGAACTGAGGACAATATTTTAATTGCTCAGACTGAAAATACAGTATGGAGTAGATTTTCCTCGTTCTTAAAAACAAAACTTTTGACTATATCTACCCACCTAAGAGAAATGTTAATGAAATATTTCTTAAAATAATTCACTATATTTCATTCATAATGATCAACAAGGTCTCTTGTAGTATACAGTCACAAAAATTAGTACACATCTCGGAACTGAAAATTAACGTTTCAAAAAGATACTTATTTTTATCATTACATTGGTTATATGAGATTTTAGCAGTTCAGTTAGTTGATATATTTATCCACCTATCCATCTCTCTACGTAATATTCCAAAATTCCAATGCATTCTGCTCTGTTTTCGGCAATTTTATCATTAATACACTTAATAATAAAATCAAATTAATTTCCTACATCAATAAAATTACATAGTGTACACACTACACAGGTTAGGATCCTGTAGTGATGTACCAGAGTTTGTGCAATATTCCCAGTAATACAATCGTCGATGATTTATGGTCTAACTAGGTCGTATCTCCTTTATGGTGGCTTGTGCTGCTTTTTTATATATACTGGTTATTCTCGGATGTCCATTATTTCGTGTCTGTAATTTCGTCATCGTTCATTTGTTATCAGGTAAAGATAATATATACTTTTCAAGCCCGAACTTGAGAGTATATATACTCTCCATAAAGGCTACAGGTATTCTCCATTTCTAAGTCCTCTCTCCAGCTTTGCATAAACTGATCCTGCAATGTTTATTCTACAGTAGATTTGTGAGAAGGAAGAGGAAGAGGGGGGAGGTGGAAGGGAAAGCGGGTCAGGTGATGATGGAATGGAACGGGAAGGGCAGGAGACCTTTGGAGGGGAGGGGGCTAGACTAGAGGGATGGGGGAGGTGAGGGGATGGGATACATAGCAGAGGTAACATTGCTGGAGGTTCAGGAAATGGTAAGAGGAAATGATGGAAGAAGAGTAAGGAGTGAAGGGAAAGCAAAGGAGATGAAATTCAAGGAAAGAGTAAAAAGGACAGCAGGTGAAAGGAGACTGATGGAAAGAATGGGAGAGGAGAGGGAAAGAAGGAAAACTGAGGGAGGCAAAACAGAAAGGAAGTAAAAAGGATGGGAAACTAAAAGAAAGAAAAGGGATGGAGGAAGGAGGGGGATATGAGGGAAAGAACAAAAGGAAAGGAGAAAAGGACAGATGTGACAAAGGGTACATCTGAAAGGACTGAGATGCTGATTGTAAGAAGGTGAAAGAAATGTGGCTGAAAGAATAAGAGGGGGAGGGGGTTAGGTGGGCTTGTGCTTCTGAAGGAATGGAGTGGAAATGGAGAGGGAGAGGGACAGGAAGAGGGTGTAGTCAGGCTGAAAGGTCAGAAGTCAGGTGAGAAAACGATAAGCAGAAGAAGGAAAGGACTATCAGAGGGCAAAGACGAAAGGTAGTGGAGAGATTGAAGGTAAAGATGATATTGGAGAGATGAGGATGGGTTCGAAGAGTAAAGTGAAACTAGAAATATGAGAGATATTGTGAAGGATCGAGGTGAGTTTGAAACGAGTGAGGGTGACAGCAGATAGGTGAGATGGAGTGGGAAACTGGAAAGAAACTGGAAAGCAAAGGTGAGGTTGAAGGACAAAGATCAGACTGCGCGGTGAGGTGGGGATTCCAGGGGTAGTGTGAAGGTGGAAGAGAAAATTGAAAAGAATGCAGATAAGATTGAAGGGGTGAGATGGGGATGGAAATTTGGAAGAAATTGGAGAGGATGAGACGGACATTGAATAGAAGTGAGAAGCTGCAGAGACAACAAAGGAAATGAAATATGAATTTGTGTGTGTGTGTGTGTGTGTGTGTGTGTGTGTGTGTGTGTGTGTGTGTGTGTGTGTGTGTGTGTGTGTGTGTGTGTGTGTGTGTGTGTGTGTGTGTGTGTGAGAGAGAGAGAGAGAGAGAGAGAGAGAGAGAGAGAGAGAGCTACGTGGAAGAGAGTGAAGCTGGGTGGGGTGGGGAGAGGAAGGGGGAACTGAGATTTGTGGTGGTGAGCAGCAAAACAGAGGTGAAATTGCAGGGAAAAGGGGATAAAGGGGAGGGTGGTGGCCTTAGGAAGACAGATGGAGAAGGGCAGAGGGATGGGCGAGGGAGGGGGAGAAGAGGAGGAGGGAGATGGAAGGAAAGAGGGCGAGGGAAAGGGAGAAGGAGGGAAAGCAGGAGGAGGACAGGAAGAAAGGAGATAGGAATTGGGAAAAGTAAAGGAAGGAGTAGAAAACAAGGGGGAAAGGGAGAAGGAGAATAGAAAGAGGAACACGGAAAGTGAAATGACGAGAGGGAGAGAAAAGGAAAAGGGACTAGCAGAGGGGGTGGATGAGGGAGAGTGGAAGTAGAGGGACTAGCAGAGGGGGTGGATGAGGGAGAGTGGAAGTAGATCAGGGGAAAAGGAGGAAAGAGGAGCAGGAGAGAGAGAGAGAGAACACAAGAGGGGTAATGCGGTGGAAGAATGTGACCTCTAGAAATGTCCGTATTAAGGTAGGATTCAATACCTCGGAAGACAAAAAATTATACTCCACGACTCTCCAGGGCTGAATACAGGTAGAGGATGGTTAGACTGTTAATCTTCGAGTCCTTAACTACCTGAGTTTTAACTCAAAAATTAAAGTAACGTCCTTTTCATTTGTCACTGCTTCTTCCAGACGATTTTAACTTCACCACAGGAATGACTTCTCAAACTAGTGTTGGATATAGTTTTCACTCGACCCTTCTCTTCATTAACCTTGTCCAATGGAAGTTTTAAAAATCGTTTGAAGGCAACAAGAACAAAATAAGAAAGCTGTCATCGTACTGAGGACCACAAGAGAACAAAAACGGGGATGAATATTGTGACAGCTCGAAACATTATATTGCGTTGTATCTGCGATCAAATACCTGCTGGAGTGCCCTACAAACATAATGCCAAATACTCGTTCCTTTGTCTATCACTGTGAAGAGAACAAACGCGAACAAGAAGACAAGTGACAAGGAAGGACTCCGCACTGCACACACCTATAATTTTTTTTCTGTGGGGGCCTCACTACCTCTCCCGAAGTGTCAGAAGAAGCCATGTATACTAACGAGCTTGATACCATACATTTAGCCAACAATTTTTACGTTGTCTGTACCTAATGACAGAGAAAAAAAAAACAGTCTTTGTGATAAAAACTTGTTGTCTTAAAAGATCATGTGCCCTTAAGCATATCATAAAGGGATAGCAAGTTAAAAGCTGGTTTAAGGCCTTGATTAATAAAAACTGACGTGCTCTAAATTAGATTCTAAACTTTAAATTTGCGCCATATAGTTAATCATAAAAGGTAATTTATATAGTTAAAATCTAATTAAAGGGTTTGTATAAGACTCACTAACATATTGAAGTCCTTTAGACGTTAAACCTTAAACTACCTTTGGTTTTTATTAATCTTATTCATTTTTTGTTAAAGAGTATTATTTAAACAAGTTGTTTTACACTCTACGTAGCAATTTGTATTAATGATGATGGAAAGTGTCTTCACCTGCACACTTGCGGATCAATGGGTTAAGGCGATTATGTCATGATAAACTACATCAGAAAACACCATACCACACCACACCACACCACAATACCCCACAACACATCATCTCACCCCATCCCACACCACACCACACCGTACCACACTGCATCGTAACACACTGCACCACACCATACCACATCACGTCACTTCACACCACACCACAATAACCCACACCACATCATCTCACCCCACCCCACACCTCACCACACCGTACCACACTGCATTGTACCACACCGCACCTCACCATACCGCATCATATCACTCCACACCAAACGAGACCACCTCCCTGACAAAAACACTATACATCACATCACATCACATCACATCACACCACACTCACAACAACAGCACACATCACACCAAATTAAACCACACCCACCCTCACGTCAACACCACACCACACCACACCACACCATACTCATCCTCACAACACTACACACTGAACCACACCCACTGCCAGAACAACATCAACCAAACTCCAGACGTGCCGCTTCCATCAGGCTTCCCCTCCCTAGGCAGCCATCCGTTCCACCGTTTGACTGCTGTTCTCTGGGGAACCTCTAAATGAGCTCGACTGATTAACTTGCTCATGGATGTGTCTACTCGTGTATTTCATCTCAACTAATAGATTTTTTTTTTCTTTTTTCATTTAACCAAGGGTGGGTCATAGGAGTCTGAAAACCATTACTGTCACAGTTAGCGTCACAGTTTTAGTCAGCTGAGAGAGTTCTGTGACGCTGAGAGTATTGGGTAAAATAACAAACACATTTCTAAACCAAAGCTACTACTTGACTGCATCACAGACAAGACTTTCTATTTTAATTTAGGGAACCACCAGATGACTAAAAACATGCTAGGAAGGATCTTTAATGGTGAAGGAGTTAATAATGGATATATAACTGTACCCGCTCTACAATTCTCTCCAGACCTAATATTGTACCATCTAGAAATGGAAGAATGAACAAAAATATCAGAATATTGAAGGGGTGAAGGATATTTTAACCACATACAAAAAATAAAGGCACTCTGAACCGACAAACCATTTCTTAGCACCATTTAACAGTCTAACATTCATTGACTCTGCTTTCACACGATTTTGAGTTCTGCGGTAAACTAGTATTCGCTAACAATTTTTCTACGTATGAGAGAAACTGGAAGGTGGGAAAAGCAGAGAGGGGTAAAGGATGGACAGATAAATGAAGTGTTAGGAAGGGGCCGGAGATGGGGAGGTGAAGAGAAAGGGAACAGTCAGAAAAGAAATAATTTGAATACTATGTAGCTCCTCTCTCTCTCTCTCTCTCTCTCTCTCTCTCTCTCTCTCTCTCTCTCGTGTGTGTGTGTGTGTGTGTGTGTGTGTGTGTGTGTGTGTGTGTGTGTGTGTGTGTGTGTGTGTGTGTGTGTGTGTGTAATTTAACAACACTACTCGGAATCAAATACAAAAAGGGAACTGCTGCAATTTAGCTACAGAAAGTCTCAGGAAAATGTTAGACTGAGAAAGGCGTGCGTTAAGGAGATTTTTTTTTTCAGCAAATTTATATATGTCTACAGAAAGCATTTTTACTAAGCTAAAATGGGAGAACAACGGAGTAAACATTGATGGAGTAAACTTAAAAAGCATTCCAGATTTGCGAAGGATGCTTTCCTAATCTCAGAAACATCAGAGACATTGTCAAAAATATTGAATGATCTAAACAATAAAGGGCTCAAAGAATGGCTAAAAATGGACAAGAGTAAAACTAAAGTAATGTTTAATCCGAGTACACCAAAGAACGTCATCAAAATAAATCGAGAAACTCTTGAAAACTTTGAGTAGTACAGTTACGTTGAGCAAATACTTGACTAATGAAAGATGCATTACAATTGGGTAGAAAGCTATCAGCAAACACAGAGACATCAAAAAAGGCAGCTTGCTAGTATGTGTAAAACGAAAGGTATATAACAAATGCATAATCCTAGTTATGACGTACGTCTGTGTGACCTTTAAACTGAAAAAAACGAATGGAAAACAAACTAAACCACTGTTAAAGAGCAATGGAAAGGTCAGTGTTGGGAGTTTCTTTTAGAAACAAGAAGACATCGACTTAGGTCAGAGATCAAATTACAATCAAGGACATTACTGAAGTTTTAAACCAACAGAAATGGAGGTGGGCGGGTCATGTAGCAAGAATATGGGATAACCGATGGAGCAAGAGGCTGACAGACTGGACTCCAAAAGATTGAAAGCGCAGCAGAAAAAAAAAAAAACGGGCAAGAGGTGGAGAGATGAGATAGAAAAGTTTGCAGGCAAGACCTGGCAGAGATTGGCTCAGTTAAGGAATTCGTGGAATGAGACTGGGGGAGGCATTTTTTCAGCAGTGGACTTGCAATGGTGTGTATATATATATATATATATATATATATATATATATATATATATATATATATATATATATATATATATATATATATATATATATATATATATAAATGTGTGTGTGTGTGTGTGTGTGTGTGTGTGTGTGTATCAATATATATATATAAATATAAATAGATAGAAACTGAGATAGAAAGATAGACCTATCCTGCTAGTGGAGTGCTACCTTCTAGTGGTGAGTGAGCTCGAGTATTGTTTCTTCCAAGCAGTAGTCACACTAAGAGCATTTCCCCTTCAGCGGTAGGGACGAGGACAGCGAAGAGGAGGATGACAAGGCCACTGCATCCCCCACCTCTCTGTTCTCTCAAGACCCTCTTCAGCACAAGCCTCAGTTGGAAAAGGTGGTGGTTGTTCAGGGGTAGGGTCTAGGAGGGATGGCCACCCATCCCCAACCTCTCCCGAGACTCTCTTGGGCCAGAGCCCATCTGGAAAAGGGGATGATGATTTTTCGAGCGTAGGGACGAGGAGGGCGTGGAGGACGTCGGCCAGGCCACCTCATCCCCCGACTTCTGAGACCCTCTTAAGCCCCAGCCCCAGCCAGCAATGGTGGGGGTGGCCCTTAGGAGGTGAAGATGAGCCTACTCGTTAAGTGCTATCATGTGGTGGTGGGTAAGCTTGAGTGCTGCTTCGACTTAGTAGCAGTCAGACTATTAGCAGCCAGACCTAGTAGCAGTTATGCCCAATATGAGTTGTGCATCTAAGATCTTGAGGGAGGGTAGGTAGGGGTGTGATTCGCGGCCCTTGATGATGTCATCACAACAGACGCCAGATGATCGATAATATTTATCTTTTAATGCTGTCCGCTTGTTTTCCTTGGAATATAATACTGAACGGTTCATCAAAAAATACAATGAATATGGGTGATATTGGCTGTTTGCTTTCCACACAAAACCTTGTTTGGCAGAGGCCTACCTCCAGCAGTTGAATGCTACACGCTGCAAATTATACATATACAGTATATATACAATAAAATACTTGAACAGCAAACACTAAACTGGTATAATTATCTCCAAACACTTGATCACAAAACAAACACCAGCAAACTCTACAAAACACTAAACAGCATCACACTCTCCAACAGCAACACCACACAATCACATGCTGCCATCACAACAACAGACACTTCAAACAAACAAAAAGCAAACACTCTCATCAATTACTTTTCACATGTCAGCCATCTAAACCCCCACAGTGACAACCAACGTGTCATATGCCGTAAGAGACAGTTCCCCACAGACCCATACTTCGCATCATTCACTTACAACCAGACGAAGCACATCATTAGCAACCAGAAGCACTCATCTGCCTGTAGACTAGACAACATAAGCAACATAAACCTTAAACACCATGGACAACAAGGCATACAAGCACTCACCAACATATCAAACTACAGCTACTCACACAACATAATACCCAACACCTGGAAGCATGGCATTATCATCACCATCCCCATACCCAACAAAGACTCCACGTTACCTTCCTCAAACCACCCCATCACACTCACATGCACCCCCTCCAAAGTCACTGAACGACTGGTACTATAACTAGTTACACATCACACCCTCCCTAGCCCTATCACAACATGGTTTTAGGCCACTACACTCCACAAACACTCTCCTTACTGACCCTACACAGAGAGTTTTTGATGGCATGAATTCAGCCAGGCCACCACACAGAACACTCCTAGTCACACTAGATATCAGCAAAGCTTTTGATGCCATCCCCCGCCACAACCTCACAAACAAAATATTCAACACAGACATGCACAATAACACAAAAAGATGGTTGGCAAACTACTTAGCAGGCAGATGTGCACATGTAATATTTGCCGGTCAGTCTTCAAACATCAGAAACTTCACAAATGGCGTCCCTCAAGGATCTGTCTTGTCCCCTACACTCTTTAACCTATACATGCACGACATACCCACACCCCACATACCACAGATATACATAGCTTCCTATGCAGACGACATAACACTTACATGTACACACCAAAACGCAAGCACAGCCGCACACATCCTCCAACCTTACCCCAACAAACTACACGAATGGTTCACCACAAACCGGCTCAAAATAGCCCTATCCCTTCTCACAAACTGGACAGCAGAACATAGTCACATTCTACACCTCACCGTAAACAACATTCCCCTACCACACACACACATACACAAAATCTTTGGTGTAACATGCAGTACATCAATGTCATTTAAACAACACATCACAAACATTAAAGATAAATTAACTCCAAAACTCAATGCCTTGAGGTCACTTGTCCATACAACATTTGGACACAACACAGAAACCACCACCACAGTATACAAACAATATATACGTTCAGTGGTAAATTATGCAAGCCCTGCCTGGGCTTCTAACTTCACCAAAACACACTACAACACCCTACAGACCATACAGAACAAGACCTTAAAAATAATCACAAGCTGCACAGATACTACACCCACAGACCACCTACACCAAGAAACAAAAGTCCTCAAAGTCAAGGATCATCTAGACATGAGAGGCACCCAAATTCTCGCTGCAGCCACCACAAACCCACACCATCAACTACACTACATGGCAGTACATCCGCACACACCAAGGAACATCAAAACACCCGGCACACAATATCATACACAAATACTGTTATCTCTCCCCCCTCTCCTGCCTCAGACCAGCTTCCAGAAGCATATCCATACTCAAATCACTCGTCGCTCCATTCAGTCGCTTAAAGACAACACGCAGCTACATGAACGGCCTCCCGATATCCACCCTTCTGAATCATATCTCCCTCGTGAGGACAGAGTCCTCCTGGTCAGGCTGAGATGTGGGCATCATCCAGCCCTATTAAATTATCAGAAGATGCTGGGTGATTCCGTCGCTGATGCCTCAACAGGATCCAATACAGCACCCCATAATATTAAGCACATTATGGAAGACTGCATTGTACACTACCACCCACGCCAACACAACATACACTCCTTGAGAGCTCTGTGGGAAAGCCCGGTCCCGGCAGTGGCCTTCCTTACGGACTCGGGGCTGTTCGGCCAGACTGCCTAGGGAACAGCTACTACTACAGTATATATCAATCAATCGATCAATCAATCAATCAATCATTTCCTGTGACACCCCACGGGATGCATAGGGCCTCGATGAACTCTCTCCACCAATATTTGTCTCTTGCCATCTCCTTCATGTCCCACCAACACTCCTCTCCTGCTTCTTTTTTCATTGTCCTCAACAAGGTTTCCCTCGGCCTACCTCTACCTCTTCTTCTGCTAACAGTCCACTCTGGCACATCCTGTATTAAACTACCTTCTTTTCTGTATACATGCCCCAACCACTTCCAGCGAGACAGTCTCACATATTCATTAACTGGTTCCACTCTTGTAATATCCCTTACTCTTGCATTTGTAACTCTGTCTTGCCACTTTACCCCAAGAATCCTTCTCAGTATTTTATTCTCAAATCATAATACTTTCTGATCTGTTGCAATTGTACTGTACCATGACTCATGCCCATAAATTAAAATTGGTTTAACCATGGACTTGTAAATTTTCACTTTAGTATGTACCGAAAGCATATTATTATTCCAAACAGATTTCAACATTCCAACAGCTCGCCAAGCCTGTCTAATCCTCTCCTCAATTTCATTGTTTAATGATCCACTAGATGATACAATCGTTCCCAGATATTTAAAGTTTTCTACATTCTTCACCACATTATTCCCAATTACACAATCGATTTGGTTCTCCACGTTCATATTAATAATTTCAGTCTTTCCACAATTTATTACCAATCCCACTTTTTCTCCCTCCTCCACCAGACAATCAAGCACCCTTTGCATCTCGTAAATACTTCCGCAAATCAGTACAATATCATGCATAGTACAAATCCATCAGCTTCTTATTTTCTTTCCAGTTAATTCCTGCACCTGTTCTCCTTACAACCTTCATAACCAAAACAAACAACAATGGCGAATGAACTTCTCTTTGAATCACTCCTGACCTAACTTGAAATGGATCACTCAAAGAACCACCTACCATTACCTTTCAAAAGTACCTTCATGCAGGCTTCTGATAATATTTACAAACTTTTCTGGTATACCATAGAATCTCATAATTTTCAACATAGTTCCACGTGAAATACTATCAAATGCCTTTTCAAAATCCACAAAACACATACTAAGTGGCATTTTCATCTCATTAGCGTGTTGCGTTAGATGCCTTACAATAAAAATCTGATCATTACGACCTCGACCCTTTCTAAATCCCGCTTGTTCTCCTCTTAAAATTTTTTCAATTACTGGCTCTATTCTGTTCAACAAGATTTTGGAAAAGACTTTTGCAACTACAGGTGTCAAAGTTATCCCCCTCCAATTGCCACACACAGTTAAATCTCCCTTTTTTGGTATTTTTATAATCACTCCATTTTTCCACTCTTCTGGAATTCCACCATTATCCCAAACAACATTAAAAGTTTC
The DNA here is from genome assembly GCF_032717465.1 of Coenobita brevimanus. Taxonomy (NCBI): domain Eukaryota; kingdom Metazoa; phylum Arthropoda; class Malacostraca; order Decapoda; family Coenobitidae; genus Coenobita; species Coenobita brevimanus. Next base: position 8,898,881 of record NC_137014.1, read on the forward strand.
AAAAGCGCATTCATCATCTCGTCATTTTCCACCTTAAGCATTTCAGGGAATATTCTATCCTCTCCTGGGGCCTTACAATTTTTTAACTCCTTTATAAATTTTGCTACCTCTTCCAAAGTTATATCTCCTGTTTCTATCAGCAAATCTCTCTCGGCTGGCAAAATGTCCTCTTCAGCTGTGATTGGTCTATTTAGAACAGATTCAAAGTTCTCTTTCCACCTTCCTTTTATATCCAAATCTTTAGTCATCAAATTACCATTTCTATCTCGTACAGGTATTTCCTTCCTTCTCTTTTCAGTCCCAGTTAACTCCTTATATATATATATATATATATATATATATATATATATATATATATATATATGTATATAAGGTTTTTTCAATTCTTTTTCGTTAAAATTTTTTTTATATTAGCCTCTCTCGTTCTCCCAGTTGACTGTCATGCCTGTGTCCGTGTGAGGTGCCGTTACAAGGTGCCACAGTGTCGGTCATAATCATTGTCTCTCCTGCCCAGCCACAATACAGGTAATTACGAACATGGCTCTCACACTCCCCCCAACCCCTCCACCAATGTCTCACCCGCCTACCCACAGCACAGACACCAAAGGGGGAGGTTGTCACGCTGCTCCCATCTCTCCACCAGTGTCTCCCTGCCCACCGCAACACGGATATTAATGGGGGAAGGCTCTCACACTTCCTCCACCCCTCCATCATCATCAACACATTTACTGGTGGAATTCAAGTTTTACTTTCATATATTATCCATCATCTACAATGTCGAGAGCTGTGAAGATAATGATTACAAATGGATCGTTGGTGCACAATATATAACTTTATTTGCCTAACACACCGCCATTAAATATTTACAACCTTCGTTTTTAGTCCCCATTCAGAAAATAAAAATCTTACACCTATAATCTCCAGGGTACTTTCATACTGCTTTCATACGCATAGCAGAGTTTTCAAGAATGTCTTTATTTACAGTTCATCCCCATGGTACACAAATGCTCTTTCATACTTAATTATTTTGTGAGAAGTTTATGTAGAATCACAATTTCATTTTCATCAAACCCGGTCGCACGGTACACAGACATTCCTTACTTCTGGAAATCGTTGTAAAAAGATGTGCCTCTAGTTTCACGAATTATAGTTTTTCCGGCGAATAACCAGAATCTGAAATCCAAAAATATACCTTCATCTTCGGCCGTATTGCACACGCTGCCGCGTTTTCATTTACTGGAGACTACTTTCCTGGGCAGCTACGACCCTCGATGAAGAAGCTTTAGCATTTAAAGGTACGGGTAGCTTTGATTAGGACTGTGAGCTCTATGTGTCAGACCAGTATAGACGAAAGCAGTAACCGATATGCACAACCAGACATAAACATGGAGACTCGATGTTTGCCTCCTTCACCTGTCTTCCCCACAGTCTCACCTTCAACTCACCCTCACACTCTTTAAGCCACTGTTTCGCCTTTGGGTAAATGGGTCGCTCCGTGGCTCTAACCATTTCTATTACGGTGGTATGAGGTGAGAGAGAGAGAGAGAGAGAGAGAGAGAGAGAGAGAGGACAGCTTTCGAGTGTGAGGGTGTGGTCAACATTGTCTTTACACTGTCTTGAAACCTGTCAAAACTATGTTAGATGCTCCTTATCTAACCAGCAAAAATCCTCAGGTGGGATGGGAGGTTTGGAATGTGGCTCTAGTACGCAAGTCCAGATATGTATACATGGATTAATGACATCAATAATATCTACAATATCCATCACATATTGCACCACCCTTTCGGAGGTACTAAAGAAAAAGAAGAAAAATGCTTAATATGGACTGAACATCCATATAATTAACTATATTATCTTAGTAGCAGAGTCATATCCCTGCCCAATCAAACTTTATCCTTACACTAACAATAAGTAGGCAGTGCCCTAATAGTTCATAAAATAAGGAACATGCTAATTGATTCGCTTCTAGGTGAACATGATTTACTTTGAGTGTGTATTTTCCAGGTCCAAGAAGAATATTTAGTCCATTTTCCTGTGATTTACATCCACTGGCTGTGTGTCCCACATGAATGGTACACCAGATACATAGAACAATACTGCGCCTATGTACTATAATAATAATAGTAATAATAATAATTAGATGGGTACATAATGGAGCGCATCACTCCGACAAGGGCAACGTAATTTCCAAGCCACTCTTTATAATGGGTTAAGTTCTCATCACTGATCAGGGTTTCACAGAATGTGTTTTCCGGATCTAGAATCTGTAATACGATATGGATCGGTTCCAAAAGTTTATCGACTGTTCCCTGAGACACGGGCTATCTACCCACCAAATTTGGTCCAGATATCTCTCTTAGTTTTTGCGTAACCCTGTTAACAGACAAACGAACAAACAACATCAGTCCCAAAAGTTTATCGACTATTCCCTGGGACATGGGCTATCTACCCACCAAATTTGGTCCAGATATCTCTCCTGGTTTTTGAGTAATCATGCAAACTGAAACTAACAAACAAACAAACAGGGGTGAAAACATACTCTCCTTGTCGGAGAAAATAATAATAATAATAATAATAATAATAATAATAATAACTATAATAATAATGATGATAGCATCACTGCCTGCAACAATATACTGAAGTACTCCACACATATCCATATCGGGCTGAGTGTAAGTCAGTTACTGCGTTGTGATAATCCTGTTACGATAATTGTTAATGATGGAAGTGCTGGCTGACTGGATTATATGTAGTAAATGGTAGAAGATGAACAAAAAAAGCATGGAAAGCAATTTGTTGTGGTCTAGCGATTTGATTACTGATGGGTTTGGTGGGATGAAGGTGGAGAGGAAAGAGTGGGAGTGTGATGATAATGACAGTAACATGATGATGGTGATGATGGTGAGGGTGGTGCCACGGGGGAAAGAGAGAAGGAGGGGTGAGGAAGGAGGAGACAAGGAAAGGAGGGGTAGGACAGGAAAAGGAAGAGGAATGAGGGGGATGAAAGTAAGGGGAGGAAGGAGGAGATATGAAGAGAAGGGAGTGCAAGAAGGAGGCAGAAAAATGCAGGGAAGGACAGAGGAGGCAGGGGAAGAGAATGTAAAGCAGAGGGGAAGAATATGAAGCAAGGAGATGCAAGGAGGGTCAAAGTGAGACAAGGATAGGATGGGGGAGGGGAAGGAAAGGAAAGAGTTACTCATAGATGTAGGAAAATGAAGGCAGGGAGAGGCAATGAAAGGTATAAAGGTCGCGGCGTAAGAAGCAGAGGAGGTGGACAATCTGGTACACGTGGCTGTCATTTCTAGTTGTGTAAAGGTAAATAAGGTTATTTTAGTCCACCCTATACTGGATCTATCACAAAGACCGACGCAGCCAGCAATCAAATAAAAATCAACTGACATCACTATGGTAAAAAAGAAACAGTCCTAAATGATGCTGCCCTTTTCAGAGAAAGGTAGTAGTAGTAGTAGTAATAGTAATAATAATAATAATAATAATAATAATAATAATAATAATAATAATAATAATAACAACAATAATAACCACCCGTCCATCCATCATCCAATCTTATGTCACCCCATGAGAAGCGTAGAAGGCAGGGGCTAGGCAAGTTGGTCCTGATATTTAAGATGAAAGTGAATTTAAGATGAGAGTGAGAAAATAATAATAATAATAATAATAATAATAATAGTAATAATAATAATAATAATAATAATAACAACAACAAAGGCCCGTACAATGATTCGGTCGAGTCACCTGGATAATTAATACGTTTTACGGAGGTGGTAAGCAGTGGGAAAATCTTACTTAGAAAGACAGATCCAGAGTTTGATACTTGTGTTCATGAAGGACTAATAATACCGGTTGACTTATGCATTATACAATATTCTTAAAGAGAAAAATGTCCATAGTAGGGAGTTAGTAGGCACTGCGTACCCGCCGTATGAGAAAAGTGACGCAAGCAGAATTCAAAACAGCAGTGACAAAAATAATGAAAAGAGAGAGAGAGAGAGAGAGAGAGAGAGAGAGAGAGAGAGAGAGAGAGAGAGAGAGAGAGATGCAACACTGCAGTGAAGAGAGCGGGACTGAAAGAAATCTGTAAGAGGAGTGGAGCAAACGAAAAGCTTATGACTCTACCTTGTTTAAAGAACTGCATTTAATGAGCTCCTACATGGGAGAGGTGTGCTCTATACAAAGGCAAACAGTACCCTTTACACTGCGGCTAATTTTATTTAAAATCCGAAGTGCGCTTAGCACAACATATCTATGAAGATGTGATATCTTAAAGGTACTTGCGGATCATGGGGAAAAAAAAAAAAAAAAGCATCAGCGATACTTGGGAACGATGAATTACAGAGTTGCGTGTTTTTGTTGGTAAGAAATGGTCCTGCTGAAGACTGTGGCCAGATAAAATGTGGATGAACTGAGTTTTTGAGGCAAGAGAAGTAAACAACTCGTAAAGCCTGCATAGGCATTAATTTCTAGAACAGATATTTTTGAGAAAGGACTAATTGAGTGAATGTGTTCCACTTTACGTATCACTGAAATAGTTAAAGATTTCTGGACATTGTTTAGGATTAGGGAAAAATAAACAACACATAATATTATAAACTAGACAGGCTTCTCGTAGCCCAACAAGGCCGCTCAGCACATATCCAAACGAAAGCCGTTTCAGAATCGCACATGCTATAGTGGCGATGCATGAAACTGCACAGAAATACCCCACAGGATATTCCACGTACGCATAATTACGAGCGAGCGAACGATGTTTACTCTCAGTTAAGTTTGGAAATGAGGAGCCCGACCCGACCCAGCCCGACCCAACCCGACCGTCAAGCTACGCAGAAGCTAATATTTTTACTCCTATATGAGGTAGAGTTGAAATTCTTTCTGCGTGTGATGCATTCATTCAGTTAATTTTGTTAACTGAAAATTCACCCGTAAAGGTTTAGGAACCCCTTCGAATCTAGAGTTTTACAAAGGAGTGTTCGGCTCTAATCGGTGAACACCTCAATTTCCAATTTAAATTTAAAAAGAATTTCAGTCGTAACACTGTGTTTGTTGGGATCAACTCTAGCAATAAAATATCGGAGACTCCGCCTGCAACGTTATATCGCAGGGAAATTGTGGTAACATGGCGCTCGCTCGCTCGTAACGAGCTCACAAAGCGCATTTGACTGGTGTAACATCAGTGGAAACAATTATTAAGGGCCGAAACATCCCCTCAGAAAATTTCAGTGGACATGAAATTGAAATTGGCCCACCTGGGACCCGATTCAAACCATCTTGCCAAGTTTCATTAAAATCTGTTTTCCAGTTCTGGTTATACCCCCCAACCACATACACACGATTATAGTAGCCTATAATAGATATACAGTATTACAAAATGAAGCCAGAGGCTGTTAGAAGAACTGCAGTAAGCTTAAGAGTAGAGAACTCAGAATATTTATAACTGAAAAGAAGAGAACATGTTGATTGTTACTCTTTCATTATCAAATGCTACCTTTGGCATTGAAGTGATTATAGAGTAATTATGAGAGCACAGATTAAGGGCCTCTATCAGTTGTCCCAGTAAGCTAAGTCTCGAAGTGAAAAACACGAGGCTTACTGTAGATGGCAGGTGGTGTTCAACAGGGAGGAGGCTGGAAGAAATTCCATGACAGATGTTGACACTGATGGAAAATGGGTCATATAATGATCCAGGACATCAAGAATAGTCCGGGGTACCTTCAAATGTTGTCTATAGCTTTGTTCTTGGTGTCATTTGAAAGTAAAGAATGTGTAGGGTTAAGAATCTACCGGGTGCCTCCTTGTTGATGTTAGATTTCGTCTGGAGGAAGCTGACAGTGACCTCGATACAGCTGATGCAAGATATCATGTAGACTGCAGGTCGAAATTCATGTCGCCAAATTCAGTAGCATCAACTGGAAAATTCAGCGCTTATAACTGTGATAAAAATGGTTCGTTGGAATCTCTTCTTCATGCCATGACAGAAGACAAAACATATGTTTGGAATTCTGTTGTATTATTTGATACATACAGAGCATGTGGTGGTACAAATATGTAAAGATGATTTGTAGTTCAAAAAGTCAAGGAATACTTTGGTGAAGACCTGCTCATGTTGACATCTTCAGGTTTATCTAGCATATTTATCTCTCGGTGTAAAACATCAAAATTCATGACACCGGTTGATGACCAGGAAGATGAAACAGATGATGCATTGTCCAGAGTAGTTAAAAAATATCGTTAGATAGAAAAGGTGTAGATATTCAAAAATCTCACTGCTCCACAAAAATCAGTCTAAACGAGGCATTAGAAACAGCAAGCAGTACTATACTGGAACTTCTTAGGAGGTTATCTCCCAAATTAGATAACTGCTGTCAACTGCTCTTATTGCATCTATTATCACCAGTGTTTTGGTTAACCATCCAACAAGCCTGCAGGTGGCTCTGGGGGTGCTAACGAGGGAATTTAAGCAGCTCATAAGCTACTGACATGCTTTCAGTGTCACTTCACAAGCGACATTGAATATTATTTCACAAGAGATTTTTTTTTTTAATATCTATGCCTAATTAAGACATGTGATTTACAGTTTTGTGGATGTATAATTACGTCTATATACAGGTAGAGTTTTACTGCTGTGTTGGTGGTAAATTTGATACTTCCATGGTGTTTCGATGTTTGTATTGTGTTGATTAATGTTCATTTTAAGCTGTATGCAGAAACTTAATATGCATTTTGCGGTACAAACCAATAAATTTTCCAGTTTTGAAATGTTCCAAACATGATCTGGTTTAATACTTCATCAAAATTTAGATCTGATTATAACAGAAGTTTTTTTTTTTTTTTTTTTTTTCAAAGAAAGTAATTTCTTGGATCATTTATGGCTCCATTATAATTATTTGCATTATCATGCAGCATTTGGCTGCAAATGCTTTTCACAAGGTTTTGGTACACAATTAGCACAAAAATATGCAAACTCACAGAATTCAAATGCGTATTGCTTTGTAAATGGAACTTATTTCTAATGCAACGGTAATCTTGGACGCCATCTTGAATTGTGCAAAATAGCCAAGGGTAACAAGAGATCACCCGGCAGATTCTTAATTTACACATTCTTAGCCTTCAGACGACACTAAGATCAAATCTATAGACAACATCTGAAGGTTTATCCCACTATCTTTCTGGACCAGAATGATCGTTTTCAGGAAAGGAGTCAACGGTGGAGACATTTGTGGTCCCTCCCTTGGGGACTCGGATATCAAGTTGTGCATCACCACTGTCATAACATTTTGAAACAATGTGTATTGTGTAAAATGCAAACTGTTTGGAGCGGGCAGTTAAAGGGAAAGATTTGAGAAAATATGCTAGATAGCATCTGAAACAGAAAATGTTAAGCAAAGTAAGATGACCAGGAGTAGGTGTCCTGAGACGTGGTGCAGGAGTATAAGTGATAAACATAATACCTGATTAACACTCAGACACACCCTGCATTCAGACAAACGAGTTCAAGTGGCTGAGACAGAGCGAAAATGAGATAAATATGAGCCTACAGTCGACAATCAGGCAAAAAAGAATCTTACACAATAATAAACAATGTAGGTGTGCAGGTTCTTTCTGTATATTAAGGGAATAATGGAAACTGCATACCCAATCACGCGATATGCATGCCGATTTGGAAGAATTACCAAAAAATATTACTGCGTCATAAAAGAAGCTCGTATTCCGATGTAAAAGCCACATGATCGTAATGATGATATATGTGAAGGGGTGATATACCAGGATGTACTCAGTGAGTAGTAGTAGTAGTAGTAGTAGTAGAAATAGTAGTAGTAGTAGTAGTTAGTTAGTTAGTTAGTTAGTTAGTTAGTTTATGGGATCCCAATCTACAACATGTACTTAAGATATAAAAGGGATATCTGCCCTTCTACCCCGATATTGTATTCTTTGTAAGTTCTGGAGGAAGCTGACCCCCACTGAAAATAATGGTGGAGGACTTTATACAGTATAGAGTAAAATAGTATCATGGAACCAGACGAACTAGCCTGAAACCCATGTGCTCACTTCCCCTATTTCTGATCGCTTTAATTTTGGGAAGAAACTCCCCCTCCCCCCCAAGAATCACTAAGGAGGGTCACGTCCCCTTATATCACATTATGGATGGGAGTCCACTGTACAACATTTGCTAAGATATCAAAGTCATATCTGCCTTCCTTTCACTATTTCTGAGGCATTTTATTTTGGTGAAAGGGTCTGATCCTCCTAAAAAAAAAAAAAAAATCATGGTTGGAAAAGTGTATATAGTGGAGGACCTTCAGGGCTGCTAGATGGATTCAGCTGGGAAGTTTCATTCAAATCCACCAATTGGTCTAGGAGGAGATAAGGCAAAGACACACAGAAAAACAGACAGAGACACACAAAGACAGGCTGAATCTCGCACAACAGTATAGGGCGAGTTGCCGAAATGAGACCATCATGCTTCGCTGGACTTGTAATCTAATTGGCAAACGTCCAGCAAACAGACAGGTGGCCGACACTCACACAAGCAGACAATAAACACAGCCGACAATAAGAGGCAGCCTACGATCAGACGGAAAGCTGGCAGTGCAAATGACAGCCAAGAATGATTAAGACTGACAGACTGACAGATACCAAGTGGAGTGATTTAGTATTGCCGGCCGCCTTAATGACAATGTGTTGGATTCTCGTGACCTTCAGAGGCGTTCTAATACTTCTTCCTCGGTTATTTAGTCAACATTTTACACATTTTCTCTGGCAGTGTTACTGTTGGCTTGATATAGGCACAGATTGCATAAACAACATACAAGAGAGTATTTAATGTGCCCTGTACAGAAACATACTGGTACTATCGAGGTGCTTAGACTCCCCCTAACCCAACAAGATTATGGCCCAGTGATTATAATGAAAGTATGATAATTTTCTCATTCGCTCCATTGAAATCTGTTTTAGTTTTAATCAGGTCACCACTCAATTATTCAAGTTAAAACAGATATCTTATGGTCAAGGTATTAATGAACACTACCGGTATATCCAACCTCACTACTCAGAAAAGTGTCCTCTAAGATAAATAAATTGATCTGGTCATAGCAAGATTATTTTTACATGACACTCTAGCAGATGGGCTAAAGTGATGAGGGCTGTTTGAGTGCTTGCCAAGATTATGTACTGTGCAAAAAAGGCAAACGAGACATTTTTTTTTTTTTTTTTTTTTTTTGCTTCTTACGAGGTTATCCCTTCACTACGGGGTCTTTCTGATTAGAGTTTTGATGCAATATGTGGGTGGCAAGAACAAGGTAAAATATACATCATTGCGAAGGGGTTAGGAGAAGGTGTTTTTTATCCCTTTATTCTAACTCATGCATCCACAGTTGAATACAGTTTTCTATTGGCAGCAGGAGCATATTTACAAAAGTGTCATCGTAGTACAGGGGTTAATGGTATAGGGTACGATAGGTCTTTGATACCTACTCCATCAAAGACAATGTTATTAAGGCAAAAGACCCCACTTCAACACAACAAATCCCTAAGTAGAAACCGGGATTGGAAGAATAAAAGAAGACAAAAGAAAAAATCACTGCAGCACTAGAAAATCACGGGAATATTATTAATAGTGGCGAACGGAGTTAACCACTTCAGGCGGAGGAACTCAACTGTAGTGTCAACCGTAACCATACCATTTAGTTCAACTTACAAACACACACTGGTAGTTAAGGAGTTGCTGAAAGCTGTATCTGACTCCTCCATTTCGAACTGTCTCCCTGGGCTGAATAAGATCATCTGGAGAATTATGAAATCTAAAATATGTAAGACGCTACTACAGTGAAGGGGTTAATGAATTAGGAAAGAGCAATATGGTATTTGGCCGTATTCAAGTTGGCTGCGGATATTTCCTAACACCTCATCACCGACGATTTATTTTGCCTACCAAGCTTTCATATCCTCTTCTGTTCTTAGGAATCAAACTACGCCGATGTACACGTAAAGCGATAAACATGACATGCCGGACAAATTAAGGCATGATATTCAAAAGAGTTCGCTCAAAAAGAAGTGTTATGAAGTCTGTGCCAGCGACAATACAATTCATTGCATTGTTCGCCTGCCGTAATTCAGTTCTCACGGCCGCGGTACTAAAACTGAGTGCATGAATGGCGTATCCAAGACCCAAATCCGAGTATATGGCGGTCGCAAAACACTTATGAGGATAGGAAATGGTTAGACCGCTTTCAGCTCGACATAACACTATCTACATAGAGGCAGAAAGGTCAAAGTTATCACACATTTCCATCATGTATATTAATAACGTCAAAAACTTGGGGCTTGCCTTCCCCTTCATGGTTTTTAGTGATAGGTCTATTAGAATTCTGTGTGAAAGTATTGTACTCGATCATTGGCTGTCAAAATGAAAAAGCTGACCATTTTTTTATTCGGGGGTAAACATGCTTATCAGCGATTCAGAGTCAGGTAGATCTGACCAGGTGATTGTTAACCTCTTCCCAAAGTCACATCTTTTACTTCAGTTATTAAGCTTCGCCATATAAATGTCTCATAACTGGCTAACTGTATGCCTAACAGAAACTATATTCCTTTCAGATAATGAGAGGGACCATGGCTATATGTCTGTAAATTAACAGTTTTACAGCTTTTGTGGTTTTCTCTAAATCGTGTTACAAAGAAAACACTGTGCAGATTTGAATTCGGTACTTTCCACTAGGCTAAATGGCAAAAGAGTTAGCCAAAATTCTCAGCAATCTTTTGTAGCATAGATTTTCAACCAGATAGCTGTATCTCAATTAGTTTCGGAGATATTTCAATTTCAAATATGCAATTTTTGCACCAAAAATGAGTATATGACCTTCAAAAATAGGTCAAGGTCATTTAATATTTGGCACAAGTACTTGGGTTGCCCTAGGGTGCCTTTCCGTGCAATATAATCAAGATATAAGAAAAAAGTTCAAACAATAATAATAATACCAAAAGAATAAGTTTCACTATATATATACGACGCACCTTAATACAGCATAAGACGTCATCGGAGGCAAGGGGTAAAATCAAAGGAGAGCCACAAGTACAATTTCCTAAGGTAGTTGGTGCCATAAAGTGAAGAGGAAATGCTTTGTTCCATTGTGCTAATGAAAGTGGTTGAGGTGGTGGTGATAATGATGGTGGTGGCAGGGAGGACTGTAGTGGCCGTTATGGTGATAGCGATGGGTGAAGATAGTGGTGCTGGTGATGAGTGATGGCTTGCGTGGTGATATGGATAGTGATGAAAATCATGGTTATTATGATGGTGGTGGATGAAGATAATGATGCTTGTGATGATATTTGTGATGACATTCTTCGATATGATTATGATAATGAAAGTGGTAACGGGGTGGAGGATGTGATGATAGTGAAGTTAGTGATGAATGACGTGGTTGTGATGACCATTGTATGTGGATAATGATCATGATGCCGGTGGTTGTGACCGTCGTGGTTGCATCAGTAACTGTGATGAAATGGAGGGCATGATGGTGAAAATAACACTGGTGATTGTTCTAGATGTTACAGTGGAGGTGGAAGATGACGATGACGGAAGTGATGAGTGATGACATTCCTGGAGGTGATGATGAGTGCTGTGATGAGGTGCTGGCCGTGATTCTGACAACAGCAATAAAAGTAGTGACTGTGATGACGACATGTGGAAGGTAAACATAATGCTGGAATAGGCGACGGCGACGACGACGACGACGACGACGATGATGATGGTGATGATGATGGGCTGGTGGTTTTGATGACTAATAATGGTGATGAATGTCGTGACTGTAACGTAAAAAGTGATGACGCTCTTGGTGGTTATGTGTGTCGCGCTGAGATGCAGGTTGTGATGATTGTTACGACGGTGAATACTGATGCGGATGATTGTGGTAGCATTCGTGGTGGTGATGACAATGAGTGTGGTGACAGGGTGTACTGTGGACTGTGATGATGACAGTGATGATGGTTAATGTCATGACTGTGATGAAGATGGTCGAAGATGTTGATGATAATGATGATACTTACATTTGTCCTGGTAATGAAAATGATGATAATGAGCGTTGTGAGGAGCTTGAGTTTATGATGGTGATGATACACAGTGATATTGCTCTTGGTTGTAAGATAGTGATGATTATTGGCGGTGGTGATGCGATAATGCTGATATGAAGGATTAATTTCCTGGTGAAGATGGTGATGAGTGCAGTGATAAAGGACATGGTAATGATGAATTGGTGATCAGTGTCATGACTGTAATGATGAAGGATGATGAGTGATGTGGTGATGAACTGAAGGTATTGGTGATGAAAATAATGCTGATGAATGTCACGACTGATGATGATAGTGAAGGGATGAATAAAAAATGAGTGTTGGTGATGATATAAGTGATGATTGTAGGTGATGATGGTGGTGACAAGAATAGTGATAATAATTATGATGATTATGATGATGATGGTGGTGACAAGAATAGTGATAATAATTATGATGATTATGATGATGATGACGATGATGAAGATAATGATGGTGAGGATTAGCTGATATGATGATGATGATGATAATGATGATGATTATGATGATGATAATGATTTTGATAGAAGTTAACAGAATTCTTAGTGGTGACAATGGTGAAATGAGATGAGAAGAAGCATTAGTGATGATGACAGCGGTGATGATGATGATGGCCTGAGGTGACGAAGGTCGTAGTGGTGATGGACGCACCATATATATAATCCTTTGTTCTCCCCTTCCTCATCACTTCTTCTTTGTTCTCCTTCATTACTCTTTTCCTTCCGCTCCCTCGCACTCCTTTCTTTTCCCACGCCTTCCTTCCTTCTCTCTCTCTCTCTCTTTCTCTCTCTCTCTCTCTCTCTCTCTCTCTCTCTCTCTCTCTCTCTCACACACACACACACACACACACACACACACACACACATTTTTCCCTTCCCTCTCTTTTCCCTTTTTCATCTCAAGTTTTCCCTCCCCCGCTCTCTTTTTCTCTCCACAGTTTTCTCACCTTTTCTCTCACTTTTTCACACCCTTCTCTCGTAGTCTTTCCTTCCTCTCATTTTTCCCAATCTCTCTCTCTCTCTCTCTCTCTCTCTCTCTCTCTCGTTTCCCTGGCCACTGTCTTTTTTCTTGTTTAATTTTTCTTTTTCCCTCCCCCCCTTTATACTCCCTCATATCATTCCTTCCACCTGTTCCTCCTTCTTCTCCACCTCCTTTCCCTTTCCTTCTCCCTCAACTTCCTCCTTCCTGCTCCTCCTTCACCTCCCTAACCCCTCCGTTCCCAACCCCCCCTCCCTCCCCCACGTCATTTACTGTTCAATGGTTAGGAAAAGTAGGGATGACGGGGGAGGGAGATGGTGGGGAGGAAGGAAGGAGGCTGGAGGAAAGAGGGAGAGAGAGAAGTGAGGGAGAGAAGCTCCAAGAAAAAAGGAAGGAAGAGAAACTGTAGGTAGGTAGGTAGGTAGGTAGGTAGGTAGGTAGGTAGGTAGGTAGGCAGGTAGGTAGGAAATCTGGAAGGGAGGAAGACAGGCACTGAGAGAGGGAATGAGAGATGAATGAATGAACGAACAAATGAATGAAGAGAGTAAGGAAGGACGAAAGGAAGGAAGTGTTGGAAAAGAAATCAAAGGAAAATATGAGTAAGAAAATAGACTGACAAGCCTGGAAAGACGTGACAAAGTAGGAGGAAGATAAGGAAGGAGGAAGGAAGGCAGGAAGAAAGGTAAAGGAGGAAGAGAGATTTAAGGGAGCGAGTAGAAGGAAGGGAGATGGAAGGGAAGGACGAAGGTAGGAAAGAGGAATCTGAGAAGGAGGGAGGAGGACGGGAGGAAGGAGAAAGGGAGGGAGGAGCGAGGGAGGCGGTAGGAAGGAGGTAACAGCTGAGAAGTACAGGAGGGAGTCAATTGAGGCAGGAGGAGGCTTGTGAGGCAGGAGGGAGGCAGGTGAGGCAGGAGGGAGGCAGGGGAGATAGGAGGGAAGCAGGTGAGACAGGAGGGAGGCAGGTGACGCAGGACGGAGGCAGGTGACGCAGGAAACAGAGATATATATTGTTCACAAACGCTTCCCAGGAGCCAAATGTGTCAAAGTTTGAGTCAAAGTGTCACCGGGTGAGTGAGTGAGAGAGAGAGAGAGAGAGAGAGAGATGCACTTCCAGGCTTAAAAGCCTAAAAGTAATTCGAATGATAAAAAGAAAGTCAGTAAAAAAAAAAAAAGCCGGAGTTGAAGCAGTAGGCTGACAATCCACTGACCCTAACTTATGAATTTTTAACATATTCAAGAACACGGAGTCCAGTTTCTCGTTCCCAAAGTAAATTTTCAGCATTATTATATTCATTCCAGTTTACTTCTCCTCCCCCTCCTCCTCCTCCTCCTCCTCCTTTTCTTCTTCTTCTTCTTCTTCCGCAGATTTCTCTTACTTTGAATTTTTAGTCACTTGATGAGGCAAGGTAGATTGTGCCTAAAATCGCTCGACTGAGAGAAAACTGCTCCAAATTACACACTGTTAATGAAAAGTGAGCAAAGATTTTATGGAGAAAAACAGATCTAATGGGCAATGTATATGAAGTGTGAGAGAATATGTTAATGGGAAAAACTTATACCTTATGAAAATAGTTATAAATAAGATACACCAGGAAACAATAGGAGTATAATTTTAATCAGATAATCGGTGTTGAAAAATTACGCCCAGGAAAACAAAAACAAATGTAAGAGAGTCAAGTCTGAAGAAAGAAAACACATAAGATAGGAGGAAATCGTGGTAAAGGAGATGTGTGAACTGGGAAAGTAGTGCACATGAGAGGAAAAAAAAAAGTGCTTGTAAGTGTCAGTTAAGTAGTGCACATACAGTAGGTCGAAGTCTGAACTTACTCTATGTCCATGATCTTTGACTGGTTGCTCTCAACATCGAATCTCTTTATCCTTGGCTTACCTTGAATTCTTCCAACATGTCTAATCTAAACATCATGAAAATTATGCAAACTGGCCCTACTGCGTATCCTTGACATTTCATCTTTTGTTATTAAAACCAATGGGTCAACCTGACTCTTAATTTTCGCCAAGTTTTGTTCAAATCAGCTAAACAAAAATCTTTCACTTATTTTGCTCCCATGCACAGGAATCGAACTTTGACCTCTACCGTTGACCTTGACCTTTTACTGATTGCTTTCAAAATCAACTCGTTTCGTTGTTGCCGTACTCTCAACCCTTCCACCAAGTATGTTGTAAAATGGATAAAAACTTTTTATGCTGACCTTGCCATTTGACCTTGCCCTTTGACCTATTGTCCTCAAAAACAATACGTCAGGCCCTTGGCACACCCTCATCTCTAACACCAGGTCCAGATAAAGTCGGATAAAAACTGTAAGAGAAAGCTACTACACTACAAGTTGGTCCTCTGCTTACTGTACAAGGCACGCAATGGCAGAAAGAGATATTGGGATGCATGTCATCAATCCACCTAAACAATGGACCAAATATACATACATAGCGAAAAAGTTGGGGTGTAATAAGTGTAAGGAAAATATTTGGATAAGTAATATGTTCATAAAACGAAAAATGCGCGAGATATACTTTAGAAAAAATGGTTAATATGAAATTGATAAGTACGTAAGCTAAAAATTTGGGTAAAACGCAGATGAATTTTGAGGTAAGCTGTAAATAGGAAGAACACTGAGGGAAAACTGAATAATCAGAACAAACACAGCGTAAACTCTAACCACCAGGAAAAAATCGAACAAGGAACCAACTACGCAAGAGAACTGTAACTGTGTGTGTGTGTGTGTGTGTGTATGTGTGTGTGTGTGTGTGTGTGTGTGTGTGTGTGTGTGTGTGTGTGTGTGTGTGTGTGTGTGTGTGTGTGTGTGTGTGTGTGTGTGTGTGTGTGTGTGTCCCTTACGAGGATATTCATTTTTTTTTTTTACCAGATGGCGTCATATTGATTCTATTAATGCTTTTACAAGATGATCTGGTCAATCTAGGGAACACTTCTAGCAGTGAAGGGGGTTAATGAAGTCTACAGGCCTATCTAGCACCTCTGAGCCATTATCTAATCTCTCGGTAAAGTAATCTTGAGAGGCGAAAAAAAGTAAGATACAATATGTCACTGTGGATTATGAACTGATAATTTGGAGGAACCAGAGCTAAAAGTCAGAACTTCTTTACTCTCCATCTTTTTCCATTTCTATATGAGGGTCAATGTGTTTGATTAAAAGAGGGAATAATGGCAGATATACGACCATGAGAGATTTTAGCAAGAAGTCGATTCAGCATAAGAAAATTATTTTGGATTGAACACATCTATACATATTTTCACCATTCCAAATACTGAAATCTAAAAAAAAAAAAAAAAAAAAAAAAAAAAAAAACAGAAAGAATAAAGATTTGATACGCCTAAGAAATGTACGACGTTCAAGCATATCTAGAAACTAGATACTAGAGATTTGCGTTATTGCAAGATTTCCTAAAAATTTGTTACATTAACCATATCATGACGGGAACAATTCTTGTACTCTGTGTCAGCGAACTACACGTAATTTAATTCAACTGATTATCCCATACAAGCCTGAGGATATTTGACAATAGTATCATTTATTGTATCATGGTCGGGGCAATTCAGATATTCTCTTCCAGGTGGTACCAGATAATTTTATTCAGCTGAAAGTGAGTCATAGCCTGAGAGAAGTAAGAAATAAACCGCACTAAAAATCAACGTTATGCGAATATATACTGCACTAAAATTTGGGCCATTAACCCTTTCAACATTGTGACGTCTTTGTAATTGCATCCCTGTTGTCTCCAGGGAATTATATTCAGCATAAGATGGCAGTTAATAGTTGAAGAATTAACTTAGACTATACTTAACTCTGCAACTCAACGTCGGTACTGAGCTGAATATACAGTACAGTAGGCTAATCGTGTGGAGATAGCAATACTGTATAGAAGGCGCTATACTATAGAAAAGGTTAAGAAATAAATTATACTTACATATAGCACTTTAAAGCAATCAGTATGTTTTCTTCAGTTTATTTTTGCTACCTAAACTCAACGTAGTTTTTTATTTTCTTTTTTTTAACTGGAGGAGTTGGACTTAGAAAACTCCTTCAATACTAGGGTTCACTAATAAGCTAAAAAAAAATAATTATAATAAATTTAACAAATCTGGTGGCAGCACAAATACAGCCAATAACATCCTTGGACTGAAAAGATTACAAGAATAAACTTAACACAGAAGAGGAACAGGATCAGAGACGAATTGAAAACTAAGGAAAATTACAAAAAACAGAGCGATAACGTATGTGCAAAAATTGACAAAAAATGAGCAATTAAGGAGCGGTGAAAAGACACAGCGAACCAGTCCCCGGCAGCAATTTGAGTGCTGACGTATAAGCACAACATGATATCTAGTCAAAGATGTCACATGTCAAATTTGGAGTAAATCGAGCGAAAGTTGACGATTTTATGCTCATTTGAAATTTTAGGCCAGACCTCCTTAAAGCTAACTAAAGGCTGACCTCCCCACTCCCTGATGTAATGAGGCATGTTATAGGATGCAGATTTGAAAGGTGCACCTTTATGTTTTGGTTTCATGTTGATATGACGAAACTGAAGAGTTATGGCGAAAAAAAAAATCAAACTTTTTTTTATATTTTTTTGGCTTAAGCCTGGGCCTTGGTACAGGCTCTAAGTCCAAAAATGTAAAAAAAAAAAAAAAAAAAAAAAAATCATCCCTGTAATTTTAGTCAAAATCGCACCAATAGTTTTCGCGTAAAGTTGTCGACAGACAGACAGACAGACAAACAAACAAACAAAGAGACAGACATATATAGTGAAAACAAAACCCATCCCCGAGCCTCTCTGGGGCGAGGAAGGGTAATAAAGCGCGTGACCAGAGAAGCGAGAGATAGGAGTGAAGAAGTGGGTTAAAATGACCAAAAAAGTGAACCAGAAAGTAAATAACGAAAGTGACAAAAAGAAAGGAGCGAAAAAAAAAACACAAAATAGGAGCCAAGAAGAGAGCGAGCAAGAAAAAAAATAGGGATAAAGCAAAAAAAAGGGTGAATGACAAGTAATATGAAAAACAGACTGAACGAGAAGAATGAAAAAAAAAAGTGACACATGGAGTTATGAGATTTATTGAACTGTTTTTCCTGTTGGATGATTTTTCACTTCCTCACACACACACACACACACACACACACACACACACACACATACACATACATGAAGAAGGACTACACACACACAGACACACACACATATATATATATATATATATATATATATATATATATATTCGGACAAATGCATCCCTCCCGTCCTGCCTCCCCCCTTCTCTCTCTCTCTCTCTCTCTCTCTTTACAAACACCCACACCTCTCACGTATCACACACCCAGAAAGCACTCGAGTCCTACACACACACACACACACACACACACACACACACACACACCTCTGCTCTTAATAAAAGTCTCTCTCTCTCTCTCTCTCTCTCTCTCTCTCTCTCTCTCTCCAAACATCCAATACACACATCTCAAATTCCTCACACACACACACACACACACACACACACACACACACGAAGACTGACTCGTAAACAAAAACAATTCTCCGTCCTGGACATCTGAGCGCGTGCACACTGATGTAAACATTTCTCTACACCCATGAAAACACACACACACACACACACACACACACACACACACACACACACACACACACACAATCATTAGGGAGGCTCCGACACTGAGTGACTTGGCTTGAAGCTCTCCACCATACTCGAGGTGGTGGAGGGGTGGTGGAGGGGGGGGTCTTGTATAACACGGAGGGGGGGAGGAGTAGAGGGTGGAAAGGGGAATGATGGCGAGAAAGGATGGAGGGTGGATAGGAGAGGGGGAGAGAAAGGGAGAGGGGTAGTGGAGGGGACGGAAGAAGGGAGATGAAATGAATACAGAGTGAATTAAGAAACATAATGGAAATGAAAAAGATATATGAGAAAGGGAGACGAGGAGAATTGAAAGAGGTGAGCATCCACGGTATCTCAGTGGCATGCGGACTTCTCTCTAAACGCATGTATTCCGAGTCCAGGGTTTGGTCCCAGACTGTGGCCTTCATTTAGTGTGAGTTCCGGTAATATGTTCTCTCAAATGCCGTCCTCTTTGATAGTATCGTTGACACATAAATTCTGACACACATACTCATAACCAATAAAACCCTTCCATTTCCTTATGCATCATTGTTATTATTCACATCTTTGCCACAATTGTCCTTCGCCAGCATGTGAGTGGATTATTTCCCATTGTCACTCTCTCTTCGACAAGTAGGTCCGGTCCTTCAGCTCAATCAGCATGGACTGATAAAGAATACAGAAAATTAAAGAGGACTGAGAGAGAGAGAGAGAGAGAGAGAGAGAGAGAGAGAGAGAGAGAGAGAGAGAGAGAGAGAGAGAGAGAGAGAGAGAGAGAGAGAGAGAGAGAGAGAGAGAGAGAGAGAGAGAGAGAGAGAGAGAGAGTGGAGGTAAGAGAAGAGAGGAAAGGAAGGTGAGGACAGAAAGAAATGTAAGAATGACAGATAAAAGAAAATGAGAAAACAATACGGTTTGATCTGGGTCGGATGGGGAGAGGAAATGAAAGAGAAAGTCGAATGGAGAGTGAGAGGAGAAGGAAGAGACACAACAAGAGGTGACAGAAAAGAGGAAGGAGAAAGGAGAGACAAGAGGAAGACCAAGAGAAAAGGAGAGATAGGACAGAGAAGAGGAAAATGAGCAAGAAAAATAAGGCAGTATCACAGACAGAGGAAAGGTGAAAAAGGATCGTGTTGGCAGAGGAAAGAGAAAGCAAGAGACGGAGCATTGAAGAGGAAAAAGGAAAGTGAGTGAATTGGAGCAGAAGTGAGGGATGCACGGAAGGGGAATTGAGATGGCTGCAAACGAAGCAGGGTGATAGGATAAAGAAAAGTAAAAAAGAGTGGTAACCAGAAAGGTCAGAGTTAAGAAAGAGGTCAAGTGAGGAAAGGGAGTGAGAATGAAATGGGACTGGAGACTGTGAGGTAGACAAACAGAAATGACAAGGAAGTGAAACGGAATAATCAGCAAAATGATATTATAAAAGAGATATAAATATAGAAATGTGAGGAAGATTAAGAATAGGGCAAAGCAGATTAATGTAATAGGATAGACAGGGATTATGAAAACACGACAATTATGAGCTAATATTCATTCCTACCATACGCCCACACGACACAACCAACCAAAAGTACCCATTCCTGTATTTCTCAACATTGGCGTCACTCTCACACTCCCTCACCTTACATGTAGCCAATGCCCTTTACCCACATCACGCACCATCACTTGGATACACATCTCACATCAACTTGTACATTGAATCAAGCCTTACACTCACATCACAGAGCAACACATTCACCCACATCACAAACCAACACATCACATCCTTACGCATCGCCCACACTTCCATCAAAGGACACAATCGCAAACACCAACATTTTGCACTTATACTACACACCATCACATCGATATACCACACAGCCATACAGCTACTAACACCACATATCCACATCATCCACCAGCACACCCGCATCACACACCAACACATCCTTAGTCCCGATCCTTCACACAATAACAGATGAAATCTACACTAAGTAACCATGAATCCACCCACAACCACAACTGCGTCCCCATACTATCAACACTCTACATGTATACGCCATAACCTCGCATCCACCAGCAGACACATACATATCCACGCAGTTAACAGTACCTCACCCCATCACATCCTCATCATACCCACATATTACTCACACTAACAACGCACACAATATCACATCTTCATCATTCCCACACATTTATCCACACCCAAAATACATACCCACAACAGACACATAACACAACAGCACATCACACCCCCTCCCATCCCCACACCCACGCATCCATTCACCACATGGCATCACAAATACACATCCACCCTAAACACTCACCCGCCCAACCAGCACACACTAACACATCATCATCATACACTCACATCCATCCACATTACAGCCCCACACAACCACCACACATTAGCACCTCACATCCACATTACATATCCACTTATAGACCAATAATGCACACCCACAAAACATCCAGCATCCAACATCCACCCATCACAACAGCCATTTCAAATCCTTAAAATTACTCACTATGCCACAACCAGCGTTTGGGTGGGTTGCTTGACATTACAGTGCCACAACAAAGAACTAAACCAAATGCCAACGATAAGACAATGGTACAGGGAGAAGTTCATATCTTATAAGTCCCAGACAGCGATACGTCGAAGTGTTAAACGTCTCGTAAAATAAAGTATCAGAGCTTTGAACATTCCATAAAAATCTGAATTTTTAAAAGTCAATTAGAAGGAAATACCAGAATTAAAAAAAAAAGAAATCCGTACAGGGAAATACCAGATTTTAAAAATTCCCGTACAAGGAAGTACTTGAGTTTAGAAAAAAGGCAAACAAAGAAATTCATGAGATCAAGTAGTTACCTACCTGGCTGCCACACTACAATGCCAGGGTCAGACCACAAAGAATCACTGCCAGCACACCTCCTGACGTACCTGTGGAGGAAGAAAAACGATTGTAGAATGTGGGACGCTGCATCTTAGTTTAGATAGATCGATCGACAGAGAGGTAGACAGATAGATAGAGAGATAGATAGATATATTGTATATACAGTATAAGGGCAATGCAACATAGAAAACCATAACATAGTATGACAATACCAGAGACATCATAAATAGGTAAAACTAAATAAAAATGAAAATCAATTACTGAACAAAAAAATAACGGGGAGAAAGATCTATTAATTCAGAAAACGCAAATCACAGTAAAATGATTACATATAACAGAAAAAAGGTAGAAATATACTAAAATATTTAAACGGAACTGTACTTCTTCCCAAATTAAAAACTACCGGTGAGATCATCAGTTCATATAATATAGGATTCCTTTTCCAGAGGACTACCTTTCCCTAACGAGTACCCCCTCTTGTCAAGGATTTTTTTCTGGCCTTGGGATGATTTTTTTCTTCTACTCTACTCTTTCCTCCCCCCTTCTTTCTCTCTCTCTCTCTCTCTCTCTCTCTCTCTCTCTCTCTACGATACACACATAGTCAAAATATTTCACACTCTCTCCTTCCTTCTCTAAAGGAAAATTAAATTCGTTAAATTTGTTATAATAATAATAATAATAATAATAGCATCCAGCCCTGTAATAATCCGAGGTGGCGTCAAATCAAAAATATTATCCCCATCAGTTTTTCCTTCCCGGTATCTCTGCTCGGGACGGACGCTGCTTCCTTCATATGTCCATATCTCAGGTTTTACTCTCATTGGCCATTTGAAACCTGTGATGGATTACTTATTTACTTCTTGCAATCTCTAGAGTCTAGACGAATGTTAATCTGGATAGTTATAACTTTTTTCCAACTTGAACACATACGAGTAGATACAGATTTCATTACTCTTTCCAGTATCTTTTAGTAAAATATAAAAGATGTCTGTTGATTCCAAGGGTTATGTTGTGGTTGAAGGATGGTGATCTGGTCGTTAAGATAGATTCTATTTCTTGGTGTTCAATCGGGTGTAGAACGGACACCTAATCCAGTGTACGTTTATATAACCAACTAGCTAGCAGGTACCTTAAAATGAACAGGGTCTTTGCATCTGGTTTAGAGTTCTGTGAATATCTGTGAGCTGTGTGGCTTGAATGTAAAGCAGATTAAAGTAAAAAGATGGTTATTGAGAGAGGCGAGTCTCAAGGTGGCATCCGGATGAACAGAGGTGTCAGAATTCGTGGAACAGTAAATCGGCGAAGTTATAGAAAGAGAATATCCTGAGACTAGAAATATAGACTTCCTAAAATAAGAAGCAAAAATAAAAATATCCCGTCAAAGATCGTATGAAAAATGAGAGTCACACTGTTCACTGCTTCAGTTTAACACCGATCCCACACCTGGAACTTCAGGTTGTATCACCCTTCGCAAACAAAAGGGAAACGAACAACCCCTCAGCACTACATAAAGTATCTCAGTAATATCCTTTCTTTTCCACCCAACACTTCACAAACCCCTACATGAATAAATAGGCCGGCCACTCAAAACCTTCACTGAAAGAGCATCCTTCATGAACCACCAGATACGCGCCACTCAGAAACTACCGTGCCAAGAGAGACAGGAGTACACTTGGTCAAACTGCGGTGCAATTACCACCTTTCCATATTAGAATACCACACAAATACAGCCGACAAACACCCGTCTATGCTCATGTTACAGTGCAGCCCCTTCCCTCCATCACAACGCACTTATTCGCCTCACGCACCACGCTATGGCAATTCAGATAATTCACCATAACCTCATCAAACGACCTCAGGAAGCGACCGGTTTAAGTGACCGGTTTCATGCAGTCCACTAGGTTCACGTCGGTATGAGCCTGGGAATACAGTAATAGCAAGAACAGGGAAGTGGAGAGTAGAATGTTTCAAGGAAGAAAGGTGGCCGGTGGTACGAAGGCTGCGATTCTGTACAGAAAATTGAGAAAAACTGGGTTTGGAAACAGGTGGAGGATTGCACGAAGATGTGTTGGAGCCCACATTACTATCTAGGCGTAAGACTTTGGTCTAGCTTGAGTATGAAAGGCCCCGAATGAGAGTTATGGTAATAGGACTTAGAGAACTTGTGTGAATTCCGTAGAGTGGATGGGAAAAACTGAGATGCATGAAGTGGTACTAGGACTTAGGGAATGTCTGTGAATTCCGTAGAGAGGACTGGAAAAATAGAGATCCATGAAAGTTGTGGAGGAAGGAAATGTATTAGTAATGGGTAAAGATAATGTGCTTAGATGGCATGATCATATACGGATGATAGATGCAGATTGTGTGGTGTCAAGGTATTTGTGGATGAGGATAAACATGGCAGGAGGTAAGACTGGCCAAGAGGAAGGTAAATAGATATGGTGAACGAGTGTGTGACAAAGAGAGGCAGGGAATTTGGGAATGCTAAGGAACTGACAAGGGATCAAAGCGAATTCAAACCCAGCAACGCTACCATTTGGGGCTCAGTGAAGAACACAGGCCTCTGGAACTTCGTACCAGTCAGTCTCATATTTACCTTGGCTTAACATTTTTGGTGAAGAAGTACACACACACACACACACACACACACACACACACACATATACCGTATATATATATATATATATATATATATATATATATATATATATATATATATATATATATATATATATACAGAGAGAGAGAGAGAGAGAGAGAGAGAGAGAGAGAGAGAGAGAGAGAAATATAGATTGATATGTTTCAGTACATATTTACCATACACTCGTAAGCACACGTGCGTCTCTGCGGGCGCGCGCGTACGTGTGTGTGTGTGTGTGTGTGTGTGTGTGTGTGTGTGTGTGTGTGTGTGTGTGTGTGTGTGTGTGTGTGTGTGTGTGTGCGCGCAAGCTTGGAAAGTTGCAATTCATCTTTTAGTAAACCATGCTTGATGGCCGAGTAGGTAGCTTGGTGGGTGGATGGCTGAGGTGAGATGGTTGAGTAATGGGCTGTAGCCAGAGACGGTCGGTAGGGTGGGTGGGCACAGTGGGTGGAGTGGGTTGACAAATGGGGTGGGTAGAGTGGGTGGGTGGACAGGTGGGGTGAATGAGGTGGGTGGGGGGAGTGGGTGGGGTGAAGGGCGTGGCAGGCGAAGTGGTTGGGGTGACCTGGATGTGGTGATTGGCTGGGGTCGGGCTGTCGGCCCGGTTGGGTAATTGGGTTGGGTGGGTGGAATTAATGGGTGAGTAGGCTATTCGCGAGGGTGGGTGAATGTGTGGCTTCCCGGAGAAAAACAAGGAGGAGGGTGGGTTAGTGGGTGGGTTGGTGGGTGGAGGGGGGGAAAATAGGCTCACAGAAAAATCCAGTAGGCCTATAAGGTAAATAGGGCCTTGGGTGGAATAAGTAACTGTGAGAAAGAAGGTCCAAGGGAATACGCCCTAGTGGGAAATAAGCCCTAATGAAAACATAGGTCCAACTGGTAAAAAAGTTCCATGGAGGAAATAGGTCCACGTGAGAAAACAGATCCTTGTGAGAATATATGTCCACAAGGGAAAAAAAAAAGGTACATGGGGAAAGCTAGGTTCATGGAGAGAATAGGTCCATGGAAAGAATATGAGTCTGTAGGGATAATAAGGTCAAAGGGGAGTACTGGTCATTCGAGGGAAATAATTCTTAGTAGGTCACAGTACATAGGAGGACTTCTGAACCTCGGGGTACGGGCTCTTAAGCCGATGGCCGGTGACAGACACATGGAAAAAAAAAAATAAGGGGAAAGGGGTCTATAGTGGATAACAGGATCAAGGGAAAAATAAACCTATTTAGAAATTAAGTTCTTTATTGAAAATGGGTTCATAGGGATGAAGTCAATCCATAGAGAAAAAAAGGTCGATGAGATAAATGGGTTCAGAGGGGAAAGTAGGTTCATGAGGGAAAATCTGTCTATGGGACGAATGGGACCGCGGATGAAAACACGTCAATGGGGATGCATATTAAAAAGAGAAATGGGTCCATGGTGGGAAAATGGGACGAGGAAATAAGTCCATGATGATAAATGGGACAATGGGATGAAAACTGATCCATGGTGAAAAATAGATGGGAAGGGAGATAACGCAGAGGGGGGGGGGGTAGCCGGAGACCAGCTTATGTATTAGGATATACAGGTATATATATTGGAGAGAGAGAGAGAGAGAGAGAGAGAGAGAGAGAGAGAGATTCATACTGACGCACAAGCATAAATACATACACACAGACACACAGACTGAAAAGGGAGGACAGGCAGCAAAGAAAAAAGAGAAGAGGAAATAGTGGGAGGGCAGGAAGAAAGACGGCGGGGACAATGGAACTGAACAAAAAACAAGAGAAAAAAATGTAATTAAAAACGGGGAGAAAAAGGGAGGGAAGATGGATGAAAGAAAATGGAAAAAAGAAGATAACATGAAGGAGAGAGAGAGAGAGAGAGAGAGAGAGAGAGAGAGAGAGAGAGAGAGAGAGAGAAGTGGATGAATGCAAGAAAACAAGGGCAGTCAAAGATATAAGGAATAAAAACAGCCTTATAGAGGAGTTTGATATAAAGATTGAAATCGGGAAGAAATTGAAAACAGGGTTGGAGGGGAAGATGGTACGAAGAAGGAAGGGACGGAGGAACGGAGGTAAGGAGAAGGAGGGGATGGAGGGGATGTGGATGAGAAGCGAATGAAGGAATGGAGAGAAGGCGGGTGAGAATGTGAAGTTGATACAAGGAAATGGAGAAAAATCGACTTGAAAGTTTAAGAGAAGAGGGTAAGAATTTGGAAGAGATGATGGACGGATGAAAAATAAGGGGATAGAGTGAAAGAAGGATGTAAGAAGGAATAAGGAGTGGAGGGGAATGGAAGAATGGCGTGTGGAAGTTACCCAGCTCATGGACGCTTGGTACTTTGGTGGAGTGTGGTGGTACAGTCAACAAAACCCTGTGAAATTTTAAAGCCAAGGAATTGTTGCGGTTTATTGTTTATTGTCAACTTAATTTTCAAGACTGTGTAGCCAATCAGAGTCATCCTACACTCCTAGTTGGCCGATAAAGTATGAAACAACAGCAATAGCTTGAAAGAAGATAGGAATGGATTATGAAATTGGTGAAAAGCGAAACGAAAGCCAAATGAATGAGATGAAAGGAGTGAAGAGGGGGGGAAAAAAAATAAAGAGAGAAAGAGAATCTAAAAGAGTGAAGAAAAATTAAAACGAAGACTGGAAAGGAATGAATATCTTCAGTCCGATGACGAATTTTGCAGTGTCGTGTGTGTGTGTGTGTGTGTGTGTGTGTGTGTGTGTGTGTGTGTGTGTGCTAAAACGATTATTTTCAGCATAAGAGAGGATTTTCGAACTATGGGATTAACTATATACAGCCCTCACTGACCCCCTCGCTACAGAGACCCTCCGACAAGATGAATAAAATCGTCTGGAGGTGACAAGAATAAAACAACAGAGTTTGTCACCAAATTCAGGGAGGGAAATAAGAAAATGGATAGAGGGGGAACAGAAAACGAGTGAATTATGGAATTTGGGGAAACAATGGAAGGGGAAATAGGAGACCAGAGGAAGAAAGCAAGACAGTGAGTGATAACGGAATGGAAGAACAGGAAGAAGAAGGGAAGAGAAGACTAGAGGAAGATGTAGGATGTGGAAGAAGATGAAAAAAGGGTGGAAGAGAAAAAGATTTAGAAGATTATGAAGAAGAATGGAAAGGAAAATGACACTGATGAAGACGACGGGATTAAACAATAGAACACCGGTGGTAACGAGGATAAAAGAGAAAAACACAGAATAACAGGTAGGAAAGAGGGTGAATTAAGGAAAAATAAAGGAAAAAGGAGGGCAGAAGGGAGTCAAGGAAAAAAAAGAAGTAGGAGGGAAAAGGTGATCAGGTTAGGTAAAGAATGTGATGAGGTTCAGATCGTGTACAAGAATATGGGTGTTGATATCAGAAGCCTCTCTCTCTCTCTCTCTCTCTCTCTCTCTCTCTCTCTCTCTCTCTCTCTCTCTCTCTCTCGTGTGTGTACAAAAATATGGGTGTTGATATCAGAAACCGCCTCACTCTCTCTCTAACTTCTTTGTTCTTTTGTCAGCAGTCGTTTTGATCGAGAAGTGAAAACATGAGTCGTAGGGTGTGTGTGTGTGTGTGTGTGTGTGTGTGTGTGTGTGTGTGTGTGTGTGTGTGTGTGTGTGTGTGTGTGTGTGTGTGTGTGTGTGTGTGTGTGTGTGTGTGTGTGTGTGTGTGTGTGTGTGTGTTTGGAATGATTTAATTTACGATAAGGTGGTGGGTGCGAGCGCGTGTATGTCTGTACGTATGTGTGAATTTCCTGACATCGAAGGTACTATAGATTACATTTCTTGCATGAAAACGATGTAATAGTTAAAGGATTTCTTCACCCTAAGTAGTCATTCTAATATAATTTCATGACCACGCTCTCCTGCATCACACCAAACACGGCAATCACAGTATATTAATATTGCCATTAATATTCAACTCATCACGAAACATTCTTATGTCACAGTCCCCCCTACGTTACGTCATTTCTTTACTACATGCGGCTTCTTATCGCATCATGCTTCTGCAATATGTCCTATTATCACTCTTCTAAATCTTCTTTCACTATCATCATCATCATCATCATCAACAGCAGCAGCAGCAGCAGCAGCAGCAGCAGCACTCGCCAATAGATGCAGTGAGGGGGGAAAATTTGTGCTTTCAGATGACGCTAAAGTACTCGTTACCACTGACTTGTATATTACTTCGACCATTACCATCATACTATCCCCCCACAGCATCAGTCTAGCACACTGACACACACCATTTCTGTCATACTATACATGGCGTCTCGTACTGGTTCATACTCTCACTCACAAACAAACAGTACCACCCTAACACACTAACATACAACTTTCGTACCACACTATCACACTGGCACACGACCATTCTGCCACACTACCACACCAGTACACCACCTTTCTGCTACACTACCACACCGGCACACGACGTTTCTGTCACATTACCTCACCAGGGTTTTATCACTGACTCATACTCTTGCCCACAAACAAATGGCATCACACAATAGCCACTCCACTACAATACAGCACAGCACGCCACACCACATCACATCTCACCACATGATACCACTACATAGACATACCACACCACAACCACCACCACTACCGCCATACACTGCACCGGTACAGAAGATCATAGCCACATCACACCACATCCCATCCCAGCAATTTGCACCATTTCACAGCCACATCACCACCACCAGTACCACGTTACACAATACCAGTACAGCGCAACATAATCACACCACACCAAATCACTGCCACACCATTCAGCGCCACACTTGCACTGCACACCGCCAAAACATCCTGACATCACCACCAAGCAAAGTAAATGCCACAGCAGTATCTCCCCTCCCACCACGCACCAATACACTGCCTCATCCTCAAACCAGCACACATCACCATCCATGCACACCATACCGCTTACATACCACCAAAGACACCCATCACCAGTACCACACCACACTACACCAAAACATACTAACACGCCATACCAGAACACAGCATCATGCATACACCGAACCACCATCACACTACATTATTGCACTACACCACTACGCCATACCAAACCACACTACCACAAACACCCCAGACCGCAGCCACAGTGCCACATCACCACCTCATTACAACGTCACAACCTTAAAGTAAACTAAGCATTGCAGCCGCAAACCACACCATACAAACAGCAACACTTTACATCGTCACACCACACCACATCATGCCACATCACACCACATTACCTCTATTACCTCTATTACGCTATCATACAACAGTACGATGTCATCACACCTCATCACCACACGAACAATACATCCATTATACCATACCAGACTACACCATATATTACCTCATCATTCACCACACAGCACCACAACGTTACCTCTTAATCATCCACCACACCACCACACAACAACTTACACCACCACACCACATCATCGCTCATCACAACTTCGAAGCACACCACATCACACCACAGCCACAACACACCAGTACATCACCCCACAGCACACGAATACAGCACGTAACACGACAGCATATCAGAGTGCAGCACATCACAGCAGCAGCAGTAAGGTACCGTAGAGCAGCATGCCACTCACGGCCCGGCACTTAATCTTGGTACACGTCCAGCATCCCAACACTCCAACTCTGACACCACCAGTTTCCTCTCCTATCCTGCTCTCTGCTCAACTCACTCTGCTCTTACTCTACTCTGGTTCTCTCATCTCTGCTCATTCTGCTCACTTCAGTCTGCTTTACTCTGCTTGGGTCCTCTCCTGTGTTCACTCCGCTTTCCTCTGTTCACCCTTCTTTTCCTCTGTTGTCCACTTCTTCTCGTCTCTTCTGTCACTATGCCTTGCTTCCCTCCCCTATCCACTTCCCTGCTCTTTTCCTTTTTCCCTGTCTCTCCTCCGATCAGTATATTCATTTCCCTTCTCTTTGCCCGTACTCTGCTTTTTCTCTTCTCATCTCTCCTC
This sequence comes from Coenobita brevimanus, assembly GCF_032717465.1. Lineage (NCBI taxonomy): Eukaryota > Metazoa > Arthropoda > Malacostraca > Decapoda > Coenobitidae > Coenobita > Coenobita brevimanus. The sequence goes on from NC_137014.1 coordinate 8,929,075, forward strand.
TTCTAACACTGCCTTAACCTGTTTGTTCAGTTCCCTTATACTTCTCACTGCTCCTCTCATTTCGTTCCTGCCACTCGTCTCTCCTCTGTGCAATTTATTTCTTTCTCCATTTCTCTGTTCTGCTCACTCTGTTAATCTATTCTCGCCACTCTTGTTTTCACTCTGCCCTTCCCTGTCATGTTTCCTCTCCTCTGATGCACTGCTTAGTCTTCAGCTTAACTTTCCTCCATCCATCTGCTCTGTTTCTTTCTCCCCGTCAATTCTCATTTCACTCTGTTCTGCTTCTCTTTCCTTGTATCAGTACTCCTCTTACCTCTACTCTCCTTCGTCCCTCTCCTCTCGCCTACCTTCTGCTCACTCTGCTCTTCTTGCATCTCCCCTCATCTCTCCCCTATTACTCCTTCCCTTCTCTCCTCTCCTTCATTCTTCTCTTCCCTTCTCTTTTCTTCACACCGTGCTGTTTTCATCTCTTCGCCTCTGCTCCGGAACCCTTTTCGCAATTCATTC
>NC_137014.1:8932081-9052081 GCF_032717465.1 Coenobita brevimanus
AGTATCAATACACCAGTCCTGTATGAGACAGCCTTAGCATGTATACAATATGGACGGTGGATGTAAGCGACGAAGTGGTAACATGTAGAGGTGCATGGTATGTAGGAGGACTACTGGGCCTTGGAAGCAGGCTGTGAAGCCTATGCCTAGAGTTGGACACACACACACACACACACACACACACACACACACACACACACACACACACATCCGTGTTCGTAATATACACAGAGACTGAAAAACAAAGTCGCAACACGAACAATACACACACTTTAAAAACCCATTACATAAACATTGAATACAGAAGGAGAGGATGGAGAGGTGAGGAAGGAAGAGGCAAGGGAAGGATGAAGATAAAGAGGTGTAGAGAGTACCCTCTCTCTCTCTATTGCTCAAGGAAGTATTCCGCACCCTCATCCTTCCTCTCTCTCTCTCTATCTCTCGTGCTTAACGAAGTATTCTGCACCCTGATTCTTCCTATTATCTTTTTTTTTTTTTGTCTCCATCTCCCAAATTGACATGGCCTGAATCCACGCTATGTACAAGTGTTTTTATTCAGTTTAAGAAAGTTTTCGATAGGAGGAGTTAATGAGTTAATTATTTCCGCTACAACTACGGCAGATCGCTAAGCTGAGTAAAATATCTGGTATTAGTATGAATGGAATATACTATTAAAAAACATAACCAAATAGCTGGTGTGGGAAATATCACACATATGCCGAGCATGAGAGCATTTGTTTAATTATATATTTCAAACAAGACGACAGTTTGTACATATATAATCTGATATTAAGATAATGAATGATCAATGTCTTGTGGTTCTAATATCACCGTTCACTACTTCTTGTCACATTCTGTCCATGGACGAAAGGAGGAAACGGATTACCTGCTGGGGAATGTTAGGACACCGTTTCAGTAGTGGATATGCATGCCGTGGTACTATTTTAGGCTATCGATGACACAGACGAATGCAGCAGCCCGGTCCGTTCCAGAGCTGCTCTAAAGGACTAAAATGAGGAGAACTTGAGGGACAAAGAAGGATCTGTACATTGTTGACGTGTATAGGAATGCTGCTGTCTGACCTGCTGCATTGTGGCTGTCATTGTTTTGTTAAATGATGCATCCATCACAATCGAGACTGAAGAACGTGGATCCGAAGGCCGACGTCACAAGAGAGTTGGGCCGTTAGGTCTCTTTGCAATTAGATCAGATGTGTTTTACCAGTGTGGGAAATTGCTGCCCACAGCATTAATCTGCCACCACCAAAACTTGTCATCCTCTTTTATGCAGTTCGCGGGAAAGCGTTCATGGTGATGTTGGTGCACCCTGCTTTTCTGATCGCTTCGAGGCAGCAACAGTCATGACACATCGATGAAACAAAATGTTCTCTATATCTGGCTGGGCCACGTTCTATGTGTCTGACATCACTAACATCGGCCTTAATGATACCTTTCTATCAGAACAATCCTAATAGGCCATCTGACTCTGATATCAGCTTCTCCAAAACGGTTCCGCATTGTCTAGTTAGTCATTCTTCACATTCCTGGGATCGCTGATGATGTGTTGTAGTGGATGCTGTTATGAACGCATATGAAGTAGGCCTGTAAAGCGGCTCTGGGTATGAGCCATCTTACGGCTTCAGTCTGACCTACACTGTCGATCAGTCACTTACCTTGATACTGATACTGATTATCAAGATTTGGTGTCGTGATACTGATACCTTACCTGTGGTCGATTTTGATTCTCCTGTTCTCAGTCACCCACTGACGTAGCATTGTCGTGTTTCGGCATAACACTTTGGGTGAACAGTTGAGAATATCAACATTTTTACCAACCGAGAACCTCCGCCTTCATTGGCCACTGAATGATGGTTCGGGTTCATTGTGTGCACGTGCTTTTGTGCTGTGACTTGCTAAAATTACTTTTTCGCATGGTTGCATCTTTATTATACATAAAGTCATCGCTAAATTAATTATTTTTCGCATGGTTGCATCTTTATTACGCATAAAGTCATCATTAAATTTATTAAATGAGCCCATTATCAACGAAATCGCATTTGCACTGTGGCCAGATGACATTATATCCATGCTTTCTACGTCATTTATACCTCATTACCTTATATACGCATTCCAATATCAACTAAGGGACTATGTTTTGAAAAGTACGTAATGGACGTCATCTTGTTCACTCTTTCATTGTGATGATGTGTTATTCATTATACTCAGGCCATGACTAGATAATATAACTTCCAAAAGATCCCATGTCGCTGAAGAGATTAAAGAAGCCTGTATGTAGCACCTCAAGTTCAAATAATCTTGTCTTCGCTAACAAGTATCGTCCTATGACAGTAAAAATAACAGACACATTGACGTACTCGGGCTGTAGGAGTTAACGAACCAGACAGAAAATAAACTAGCAAACGATATGTAATGGAAGGTTTGCTAACCCTCTCATGGTGGGGACAACTCTGGTATTTTGTCCTAGCAAGCGTCAGGTAATTTTATTTAGGTCACAGTAACCCACAGTAAATTGAGTGTTTATACTGGTACAATTAACCTTTTTGTGCCCAGGATTTTAATAGTAGTTCCAGAACACACCAAGCTGTTCTAATTACCTGAGAATAAGTCATAGGATACTAACTGTGTTAAGACGAGAATACGGCGATAAGACTCAGGTGAATAGGAGGGGGGTCGGGCCTGGAGGAACAAAGGCAGATAAAAGACTAAAGACAAACCTTCTAAGAGGCTGGCAAAGAGACAGAGGGAGAAAAAAAAAACATCCACAAAGGAGAGAAAAAGATCTGTGAGCAAGACACAATTTTTAAAACACAGCAAGAAACAAGATCTCATGCAATACTGAGGAAGCCAAAGCACACACAACGAGGAAAGAGAGAGAGAGAGAGAGAGAGAGAGAGAGAGAGAGAGAGAGAGAGAGAGAGAGAGAGAGAGAGAGAGGTTGTGTGTGTGTGTGTGTGTGTGTGATTAGCAGAGAAAACAGTACACGAGGGAGTTGAAGACTTAGATATTGCAGCACCGTAGGACACACACTTATACACGGGAAAGAGAACACCACACACTCTACATACACAAAACGGCCACTGGTAGATCTCTCTCTCTCTCTCTCTCTCTCTCTCTCTCTCTCAGACGCACCTCACAAGGACGTCCACAGACACCAAAGAACGCCACAGACCCCTCAAAAAACGAATTTAGGTTGGTAATTGAAGTACAGAGAAAGTACGAACAACAGCGTAAAAAATACCGTGAAAATATGGGCAGAGATGAGACGAACACCAGATATTAAGATGCTGTTTTTCTGGCTCTAACAACAAGCCATAAAGTCAGTGATGCCGCCCCGTAACACCTAGAGTCACTGTCCGCTTTTTCAGTCGCCGTTGTTTAATAGAGTGTCAAGCAATGAATCTTTTCACTCCTCTGTTTCCGCTTTCACGGCGGCCTCTGACACTGATATTGTCGATCGGTTAGATAATTAACGCCAGCATTTCTAGAACGGCTACCACAGAATCCGTAATGAGCCCCCTACCCCGCCAGCGAAGATTACCATGTTGACTAAGAACTTGTGGAAGTGAACCCTATATAAAATTACAAGCGCTCCGTACGTAAACATGAAAAAGAAGGGGGTGGGGTTCTAGTACTTTTCAGAGAGCTGTCTCAAAACTGAATAAGTAAAAAAAAAAAAAAAACGGAAAAAAGATCCACGGGCTGAAAGGGATAGATTTTCATGAGAGATTTATTCACTTCTTTCTGACCGAGGGTTTTCTCTTTAATTCACTGAAGTCATCCAGTGGCAGTCACAATAAAACAAAGATTATTAAACTAACTGAAAATGTTACGACCAAATGGACAGCAATGCATGTTCTAGGGTTGCTCTCCTGCTAACACTATTTCAGCTTCTTCCTTTCCTCTCTTCTTCCCTCACCTCCACTCTCTGTTTCTCCATCTCTAACATGCATTCTCTACCTCCTTCACTATCCACACCCTCTCACACTCTCTGTTAACACATTTTCCCTCCAATGCACTCCACCCTCCCCTCAACACACACTTAACTCCTCGTTCTTCAATTTGTTCGTACTTAAGAATGATACAGGGACACGAATTAAATATCCTACAGTTTCGTGTCGTTCTCTGACGAAAGATTGGGATTTAGTGTAATTTGAATATCTGTCAATCTGAATGTCTGCCTTGATGACCCTTGTGCACCTGATAGGCCTCTCTCACCACACTACACCAGGCTTCCCTCACCACACTATACAAGGTCTCCCTCAAAGCACTACACCAGGCCTCCCTCACCACACTACACCAGGCCTCCCTCACCACGCTACACCACGTCTCCCTCACCACGCTACACCAGGCCTCTCTCACCACACTACTGTACACCAGGCCTCCCTCACCACACTACACCAGGCCTCCCTCACCACGCTACACCACGCCTCCCTCACCACGCTACACCACACCTCTCTCACCACACTATTATACACCAGGCCTCCCTCACCACACTACACCAGGCCTCCCTCACCACGCAAAACCAGGCTTCCCTTATCACACCACACCAGGCCTTCCTCACCACACTACACCAGGCCTCCCTCACCACACTACACCAGGCCTCCCTCACTACACAACACCAGGCAACGTTCATCCTGAGTGGCCGCGACCTAAACCCCTTCCCGTCGGCCAAGGAGGCTCCCATCAACGTATCCTTATCTCAATGTTTTTCTGTAAGGCATCGTAACCCCTTGAGCAAGAAAGCATTATTTTTACTTCATTATTGCCACCAGAGGAGAATATTATCAAGCTTTAAAGTGTACCGAAGTGGTGAAATGTTAAGAAAGCTGCATGTAATCCCTTCAGCTGCAAAAGTTTACCCTAAGCTGAATAAAAGTCTTAAGAAATTAGCCATTAATGAAAAAGTACATCTTTTGGAAAAGGTTGGTAATCTCTCGAATGATATGTATGAAAACTTTTTATTGATATTAAAATTACGTAGTTAACTTGACAAAGGGCAATATTGTGTACTACGCGAGATATTTTACTGTGAAAGAAATGCCAGGAAGCTTCGTATTATGAGAAAAATACGGCAACAGATGACTTATTCTCGTCACCTTAGTCATCTCCTGCTTACCGATTTTTGTTTCATTTGACAAGAGATCTGGCAGTGAGTTCTATGTAGATATTACACACGCGTTTAATAATATACAAACCAGTGGCATGACATAATATGAACAACAAATGGCAAAGGTAACTGTGCTAGACAGCCTCTTAAACTAACGATAATACAGCCTAAGTCTCTCTGCTGCTACTCTACATGTTTTTGGTACTAAGGGTAATAAATAAGTAATTCGCCACGTGCAATTATTAGTGTACTGCAGCAGAATACTAATAATCTGTTGACTTTTAATGCACTAAAACGTTCACCTTTAATCAAGCACGGCACGGGAGAAAAAAAAAAATCTCGTTTTCTTAACACACTCAGGATACTATGATTCACTCTAAGCAGAATAAAATCGTCCGATGTTACCTAGAATTGACTACTAGAATTATGCCGATCATGAGGTTAATGGTGGCAGTATTAACACTCTTAGGCCCGTGCGATTCAGGCCCCTCAGCTGATTAAAATCGTCTGTAGTCAACTAGAAAAGAAATATGGAAGAAGACTCGGCCAAGAGGAACTAAGTTGGCCATAGGTAGGTAAACACTGATAATATGGTCTCTACTCATCCCCGGAAGCGTAGGTAACTTAAACAGATGTGCACCAGGTTCCACAGACATGTAAGCTTACACAGAGGCCTATGATTTTGTTGTAGTTGTTGGTGTTGTTGTTGCACCCGGCTCATCTGAAATTTGAATCTAGTTCTCTACAGGCTTAAAGTGTCCTTCTTCAGTCTAACATCCTCATTTGGGGGCATGAGGAAGGGGCTGAAGGACACTCGTATAGCCAGGCAGTGGAGCCGTCTGGTTACATCGGAACTAACACACGAAGGCGTCCGTCTCCAGCACAGGACGTACAGTATATTAACAGCTACTGACACGTACGTATTTTCCACGAACACACATGTTAGGTTTCCACAGACAGGTATAAAACTTCACATACAGTATATGCAAGTTACTGCCACAAAGCCGTACGTACCTTTCCAGCACAGATGTGACCTACATTTCACATGACAAGTATATACGTAATTTCCACGGTCAAGTACGTAACATCGACTGTCAATTGAGTGGTTTTAAACGACATATTCATAGGTTCCACAGACACACGCAGGTAAATCCCAGGAACACGTATGTAACTTTCACACACGTCACACTTCACCAAAAACGTACCTAACATGCACAGAGAAATGAGCATAACTTCCATGGACACACACACGTAGACAGCAACGGATATGCACATCATTCGACGGACATGTACGTATTTTATGGACACACTCACATACCTCCCAATTACACACGCACGAAACTACTACAAAGCATTTGCACGTAACTTGCATGGAAACGTAAATGTAGCTTCAACGGGCTCGTAAACTTCCACCACAACCGCGTAATTTCCACGGACACAATCACAAATTCCCCTGACACACGCACGTAACTCCAACGGACACGAGTGTATGAGTTCCACGGGCACGCCCATCTAAATTCCACCAGTACACGTAACGTCCACGGACACACGCACGTAGCTGTGATGGACATACGTACACAAATCCCGCGGAACCTACGTACCTTCCACGTACAGGTATGAAACTTCCACGATCTCACGTGCTTAACTTCCACGGACGGACGGAATGAGTCCCTTGCCGTTTCAACTTTGTCGCTTTTCCTGTTTTTGGTGTGTGTTGTTGACGGCAATGAAGACAGTTTGCGGGTGAAGTGGTCTTGAATCACGAAACATCTCTTCTTGCCTTGGTTGCTTTGACGATTTTCTTTGGCTTATTTATTTATTTATTTTATTTCGTTTATATTTTGTTCGCCTGTTTACTTCCTTCTACCGCATCCTTAAGTACCACATGGGTAAAAAAGAAAAAAAAAATGATGGTTACGACGATGATGATAAATATTTTCATGTTTTTCTCGCCTCCTTCGTCTGTTAGTTCCATTTTCGTTTCCTCTCTCTTTTGTGAAATTTTATTTCTGTACATTTAGTCTGTTTTTCGTATTCCTGCTTGTCATGCGTTATAATCATCATATATTAAAAATTTTCCTGATATTCTCTGTCATTACACCCGCGAGACTGATCACGAGGTTCTTACTGTCAGTCTCGGTATGTGTGTCCGTCTGCAATTAAGGTTACGGAAAACTACTGGATGGAAATGCACGATATTTGGTATAAGGTATTGAAAGAGGACCATAAGAGGAATAGGTGGTGAATATTTGGGTGAAAGGTCTTACTGTAGGTCATAGGCCACAGATCAAATTACCTGAAAAGGCTTTTACCCAATTTTGACCAAATTTAGTTCAAAGGCTGAATGACAAGAGAGGCTGAAATAGGTCAGTTTTGAGAATAATGGGTCAGAGATAAAGGGCACAGGAAAAGGTCAAAATTTCAGCCTTTAACTGAGCCAGTTTGATTCGATTTCGATGGTCTTGATGGAAGGTCTACGTCAGATGAGAAGAATAGTATTCTCCTTTCAGAAAAATAGATCCATCGTTAAGGTCATAGAGTAAGGCGAATTTTAAAACTCCGACACGATTTGAACCAAAGCTGGTGGATGGGTTTCAAGTCAGAAAAAGTATTTCAGTTTTGACTGAAATGATCAAAGGTCTTGGGTGAAGGGAAAGGTCAAATGATTCATCCTTAATGTTCTTCGTACTTGTGTCCGGGCATGCTAATTATCAATTTCGTAGCATGGTGACAAATCGAACTATAAGAAGTAGTTACGATGCTGGGAAGGTGATCCGGTTCATCTGGTTTACACAATTATTTTTCAGCATTTCTTTATTACCATACTCCACAAACACAGGTGCCAACTCACTCAGTAGAAGAGACTCCAAACCGACTGTGTGGTGCGGGTGTTGCAGTGCTGGAGTGCTTCTTGTTTTGATCATGCCTTTATCTTTCCTCTGCAGCATGTACCTGTTCTCGTTTATTAGCATTTTTTTTACATCTTTTTATTATAACTATGTTGTAAATCAACATTTATGAGAGAGAGAGAGAGAGAGAGAGAGAGAGAGAGAGAGAGAAACTTGGTAAGTGAAATATAGCAGGTTAGGACCCTAGAGTTTTATTGGATAATCTAATTTTAGTTATAATCCTCGATGAGGGAATGGCGATGGTGGAAACGGAAGCACACTCTCATCATATGTAAGAGGACTCGGGTTCGATTCGCCGGCCGACCACGGGACCTTTAGGCAAGGTCTCATTTGTTCGAGTTCGTTCGTACCTAAAACTGAAATAGGGTCCTGGATGGAAGTCACCGATTACGTGATGTGTTTTGGGGAAATTTTTGGGTGCTTTCCTTCACAGTCACACTTGTCTGTATTTGTGATTGTCTCTTACACATAAAATACTTCCTGTACACGTTGGTTTAAGCCCCGACACTTGATGCATTCACAGAAATTCACTTCCTGGTTAACTAGTTCCTCTATCTCAATCTCTACCCCCGACTCAATGGATTTTGGTCCGTTCCTCTCTCTCTCTCTCTCTCTCTCTCCTACCCTGCACCTTAACATCATATTTCCTCGTTCCCTCATCCCCTCCCTCCCTCCCTCCCTTCAACTCCTCCCTTGAGCGTCGCTGACCCAATTACGTGAGGGAAGGGAGGGAGAGAGGGAGGAAAGAGGTGGTAGAGGGAGGGAGGGAGGGAAGGAGAGCAGGATTGGAGGAAGGGTCGGAAGGAGACGAAGAGGGGGGGAGAGAGGGAGATTAGGACTGGTGGGGGGGAAGGAGGGAGGGGCAGATGAGGAATGGAGGGAGAGCAGGACTGGAGAGGGTAGGGAAGGAGAGGAAGAGAAGGAAATGAGAGAAGGGAGGAAGGGAAGGAAAAAGGGAGAACAGGGTTAGCGGGAGAGACGGAAGGAGAGCTAGAGGAGGGTGAGGGGGATGGAGGAAGACTAGAAAAACAGGGACCAGGATGTGGAGGAGAAGAGGAAGAGATAGGGAAGAAAGGAGAGCCGGGCTGAGGGAGAGAAGGAGTGAAGAAGAAGGATGGAAAAGGGAACGACGAAAGGACAGGAAGTAAGAGAAAGTGAAGAAGAGGAATGAGATATGCGGAAGGAAAGGAGGAAGAAGGAAGGAAACTAAAGGGGAAAAAGAATGACGGAATCGAGGCAGGGGGAGAGAAGGCAGCAGGTAACGAAGAAGAAAGGAAAGAAGAGAAAATATGGAGGAAAGGAAGAAAGGAAAGGGGTAGAGAAGGAGTGATGAGAAGGAAAGAAGAGAGTAAACAGAAGGAAGAATGAAAGGAAGGATCGAAGGAAAAAAAAAAAAGGAAGAGATGAAGATTAAAGGATTTCAAATAAGGGAAGAGGATGAAGGATGAAAAGGGATAAAAAGAGAAAAGAAATGAATGGATATAAATAGGAAATAAGGAAGAAGAGAAAGAAGAAGAAGGAACAGAACGATTTAGAGAAGTGAATAAGGAGTGAACTGATGGATGGACTGGGGGGAGGGAGGGAAAAAAAAAACTTGAAGTGAGGCATGGAAAGACGGAAGGAAAAGAGAGAGAGAGAGAGAGAGAGAGAGAGAGAGAGAGAGAGAGAGAGAGAGAGAGAGAGAGAGAACATTTCATTTTCTTTTACATGCTAAAGGATTAACATACATAATAATCCCACGCGATGAAAGGACCACACAGTCTAATAGAATGGTTGCAAATCCTGATATTAAAGCATAAGTAAGAATCCGCTGCACACGGGAAAGATCATACGAGACTTCTTCTTCCGGTCTGTCGCGTAGAAACACGGAACTACCTCATCTTTCCTACCGACTGACGATTTTATTCAGCAAAGAAGAAACCTTTGGTAGAGAAGGGTTTATATTCCTTTCTTTTTTAACAGTTTCAGTTGGAGAATGTCATTATTATCAGCACTACCACCAGATGAGTGTATCCAGCATAAACAACTCTTTTAGTGAACGAATTAACCTTTTGAGTATGATGGCTTCTTTTTCTTCTGGCTATTCAACCGACAGTTTAATACAGGTTAAAGGAAAACGTCATGTGGTGAAGTGGTTAGTGGGAGTTACTGTATATCTAATTCTGCCAGACAAATCGTCGGGTGGCTGCAAAAGGAGAATACAAAGCATATCATCGTGGTAACCTTCACTACCCCTTCACTACCACGACTCTTAATTTCTCTATCTCCAAATGATATTATTCAAGTTAGAAGAGAGACACTATTTTTAGGATGGATGAGTTACATAAAGCTTTAATCAACATTTTAACTGCTAGGGTGCTCTCCTAAGTTACATAAATCAGGGAACCTAAGTGAGTTAGAGGGTAATGAAGTTCAAAAGGTCACCCTGAGTTGCATAAAATCGCCTGGAGAGAGTAGGACATAATAAAGATATACGTCAAGTGAAGTGGTTAAGAGGTGAAGAGAGGAAGTTACTGTCAATAGAAAAGCTGGTTAAAGGGAAAAGAAAAGAATATATAAGTGTCACAAATTTGCAAACAGCGATGTCAAGTGATATACTGAAAGTCGATGAAAACGCAGCGGTAGGATGATTGTAGCTGTACTGTACATAAAGCTAGGCATGTCAGCATGCAGGGTATTGTATGTTACCTACCAAATCTATTTACATCCTCTACATGTGACTACCAGAATATCAGTAACAGAAATCCATTACAACTGTAAAGCAACCCCAGAAAGGCTCTTTCACGTTAAATGTCAGTCTTTATTGGATGTGGCCATATTTCAGCCTGGCAAGATGAAATCATACGCCTTATACTGGACACCAGATGCAGAGCAGGAGTCTCATGTGCTGTTTGCGCTGTCATCTTTCATTGCACAACTAGAGATGCAACATATGTATTGGCGATTATGACGTCGAGTTGTGACGTGTACTCAACCAGGACACTGTCAGCCGTCAACTGAACCTTATTCATTATGGTTCTGAGCGAGCCTGACAGTCACTGAATGATGACAGGCCATTCAGTGCACTAAATCACGCAGAGCTGTGCCACTTTCCAGCATCCCTAAAGTATGGTGGCGATCAGGACAAGAATATTGTGGCTTGGGTTTGGCGGCAGTTTTCCCGGAACTGATGGACTGTATACCCGTTATACATCACTTAAGCTTCGTCCTGAACGAAAAAGAACTAGGAGTTACATTTTGACCCTCAAACCACGGAGAACGAACCAAATCTATTCACCTTATTCCTAAGTCAACGAATAGCGAAAACAGTGAATCACCGTGCTCACGCGGAGGTTATATAAACCAATAGTCATACCAAAGCAAATATGTGTTCAAAGTAAGTGTTTGCACATGATTATTTAAAAAAAAAAATTGATTGTGCGTTTTCACTGACTCTCAGCATAGTTTTATCTCCTTCATTACAGGCACGTCTCGTCCATTCTCTAAAGAAGGGTGTCAGGCGATATTATTTAGCTTAGGGAAGACTTACCTCACAAAAACAATTAAGGCAAACTAAGACAAGGGAAGCATGGTTAGATATGGTGTGCTGGAGTGAAATACAAGGACAATCTCTACCTCTGCATCCCCATTGAAGGTTCAGCACTTCTGTCCATGTCTACTGCCAGTACACAAGTTGCCGACAAGTGGGTCCCAACGTGTCAAATGTGTCACAAGTTTGTCCGCAGCCACGAGCATAGCAAGTCAGGTGTCAGGGTGTGAGGCGTGGAGTGTCAGCGTGTTGGATGTCAAGGTGTAGGGTGTAGGATGTCAGGGTGTGAGGCGTGGAGTGTCAGGGTGTTGGATGTCAAGGTGTAGGGTGTAGGATGTCAGGGAGTGGAGTATTAGGATGTAGGGTTTGGAGTGTCAGGATGTGGGGTATCAGGGTATGAAGTCAAAGTGTCAGATGTCAGTGTGGGATGGCAGGCGTGTGTGTGGAGAGTCTTAGGATGTATTTAAGAGCTCAGCATAATAATACAAATCCTCCCCTTTGTGTACTTGGATTATCACTACAAATTAACGACACAGAAGGAATTATCTGAGTGGTCCTGTCTTCGCCCACTTCAATCTGATGCTTGTGCCTTTTTTTTTTTTTTTTTTTTTTTTTTTTTTGTAAAAGGTGTCTTGAAAAAAACACCTCCAGATAATGCTGGAAGTGAATGCAATGTTTCAGGTGGAGGTAAGGGAGGTGCAAGGGAATGGTGGAACCTTAGCAGCGCTGAAACGTTCGGCTAATCAATCGTCCTAATCTTAATCAGGCAGTGACCATAACCAATGTTAAGTGTTTCTAGTAAAAGGACCATACACTTTCAGAACCATTTGTTTAAAATTCGGTGCTCTGTGTGTGTGTGTGTGTGTGTGTGTGTGTGTGTGTGTGTGTGTGTGTGTGTGTGTGTGTGTGTGTGTGTGTGTGTGTGTGTGTGTGTGTGTGTATTGAAATTTGCCAATTCTTCCACTTCTAGCCTCTCATTAGCTGATTATAAAGTGGGGAGAGTACGGGATGTAATGTCATGGGTATGGTATATCCCACTGACTGGTTAAGATATTGCCAGAAACTTAAGGGAGTGACATCACATGTTCGCGCCTATCATGGGGTAAGAGCTTAGTGGGAGGCAACTGCATGTCACTGCTGAGTTACACAGCACTGGGTGGGTCGGTGAATGCTGTACCGAAAGACAGAACTTGTTGACATCAAACCTTCAACCTTCAGGTGTTCAGCCAAAGTCATTATTTAAAACATAGTCAGTAGTGGGTAACCACACATACCACAAAGTCAGCCAGGAGACAGGACGCGTGTGCTGGGCAATCTCCAGGTCCTGTCCTCCCCCCTTACTGTTTTTCAACCAGTCCTTACCCCACTGACCGGGCTAATGTATGGCCCGGCCTGCACTATAGGTGCAGGGAATCTTTGAACGAACGAAACTAGAGTGTAAGTTCCCTGGAGGGCTTGCCTCTAATGATGGAGGGCCGGTTTCCCAGGAGAGGATTAGGTCGAAGGTCAAGATCATAAGACAGTGTCAACTCAAAGTTCTGACTCGGCTTGAACTAAACTTTTGGGAAGGGTGAGGATCAGACAAGGATGAAGTAATTCGATTTGAGAAGAATCGGCTGACGGTCAAAATCACAGATCAAGATCAAAATTTGGCTCTGTGTGTCACACTCTGCGCACTACTTGTTAAATACATGAGCGTCGGTCATAGTTTATTAAATAAATTTCAAAGGTATAATAAATATCAGCGAGACGCTGCAGTATTAAGCCACATTGATGGCAAAACTGGGTAGTGTACTGTCAATTGAGGCTGCCAAGGGCGAAGGTTCAACACCTGCATACTGGGCCATGGCCATGCTGAAGAAGAACACTGACATCAGCTGCGTATCTGGTCCAGCCTGCAGGGTGGAGCGTCCCTGATGGAACCCATACTGACGATCAGAAAGAAGTTTGTGATAGGAAAGATGCTTTAAAAGTTTTCTGTTAAGAACTGACTCGAAAACTATTGAGACACAGGATGTTCAAGCAATTGGGCGATAGTTGGAGGGTTGGGAATGGTTACCCTTCTTTGGGACTGGCTGAATGAGAGCAAACTTCCAGCAAGAAGGAAAAGTACAAGTTGACAGACAAAGGAGAAAGAGTTTACTTAGGAAGGGTGTAAGCAAAGAAGCACAGTTCTTGAGGACAACAGGAGGGACTCCATCAGACCCATATGCCTTGTTGGTATAGAGGCCAGTGATGGCAGAAAATACATCAGCTGAAGAAATTTTAATGTCAGTCATGGGGAAGTCAGAGGGAGGAAGTGAAGGAGGAACAGCACCGGAATAATCTAAGGTGGAACTGGGGGGAGAAAGTATGAGTGTAGAGATTTGCTTTATCAGTAGAAGAAATAGCTACAGAGCCATCAGAGTAGAAAAAGGGAGGGAAGGATGATGAGATAAAGTTGTTCGAATGGTTTTTGGCACGGTGCCAGAAGGAGCCGGAAAAATTCGAGTTGGAGAGTTGAGAGCACTTAGTACGGATGAAATTATTTTCAGCAGAGCGAAGAACAGACCTTGCACGATTCCGGGCAGAAACATAAAAAAGATGTGATTCAGGATTGGGTTGGCTCTGGTACATTTTAAAGGCCCTCCCTCCCCTTGTTGTGGACAGCAATAGAACAAGCGTGATTAAACCAAGGCTTTCTTGCATTAGTCACAGGATATGGGAAGGGAATGTATGCTTCCATGCCCGAGAGAATAACCTCTGTAATGCGCAAGGCACACTCAGATGGCTCCCGGCCATGGAAGCAATAATCATTCCAGGGAAAATCAAAGAAGTACTGCTGAGGGCCTCCCAATCCGCAGCTCCAAATTGCCACAATCAACATTTCTTTGGAGGGTCCACAGGCTGCACCGGAGTGATATGACAGCTGAAGGTAATAAGGCTGTGATCGGAGATGCCCAATGGAGGGGAAAGATTAACAGTGTAAGCAGAAGGATTAGTTGTAAGGAAGAGGTCAAGTATATGGGAGCTTTCTTCATGGCGGTCAGGGATACGGGTAGGGTGCTGTACAAGCTGCTCTAGGTCTTTAAGGATAGAAAAGATGTAGGCTTGTTCGCCAGGTGGATCAGTGAAAGAAGAGGAGAGCCAAAGGTGGTGGTAAACACTGAAATCTCCTAGAATGGAGATTTCAGAGAAAGGAGAAATGGAAAGAATGTGTTCCATCGTCGAAGTAAGAGTGTCAAAGAATTTTTCATAGTCTATAGAATTAGGGGATAAGTAAACAGCACAGATATATTTAGTCAGAGAATGACAGGATTGCCGAAGCCAGAGCGTAGAGAACTCAGGAGAATCAAGTTCAGGAACTCGTGAGCAAGATAAGTCGTTGCATACATATACACAACAGCCACATTTGGCTTTGAAATGAGTATAGAGAAAGTAGGAGGATTCAGAAAAGGGTTTGCTGTCAGTTGCCTCAGAGAGCTGAGTCTCAGACAGGAAGAGAAGATGAGGTTTAGAGGAGAGGTGATGCTCAACAGAGTGAAAGTTAGAGGAAAGGCCGCGAATCATGCAAAAATAAAGGAGTCAGACAGTGGTTCCAGGCAGCTCGTTGAGTCGTCATCGGGAAAGAGGCAGATGATGGGGGCATTTATGGTCCCCCCCTCTGGCGACTCCGAGGCCCGGTTATTTGTAGCCATTTTTTCTTTACTAATTTTGAAAAGGAAGTGTAGTGTGTACAGTGCATGTAGTTTGGTGTTGACAGTTAGAAAAACTTGTATTGGAGAGCATGCTGGCCTTCTCTCTGTGTTACTGAAACACTGAAATAGTTCAGCAAAGGGGGATGGTCAAGAACTAGTCCTGAGGGCTGATGAAACGGAAGCTCCAGCTCTCCCTGTCTTCAGCTTTCCATCCACCTTGGAAGTACTGCCCTGCTCGACTGGTGCTACGGTCTACTCTTCACATGCTACAAATATCAAGAGAACGATTACTATCAGTCACTGCACCTTTGCTGCCAAGTTGGCGGTTTGCAGCTCATGTGACAAGAACTATACAGTGACAGTTGCCAACTTCTCACACTCATGTGGGAAGCACCATGCATTCCCTGGAGGGAAACCACCACCATCCCCACTTAGTGCCGCCACAATCACCTCCCAGATTGCTGTAGTAGGGTGTGTGACCCAACAGCATCATCCTCATACAAGGACAGGCGACCTTCTCAAGCAACAGTGTAGGAAGAGACCACACCATCGCCTGGGGCCAGCTTCTACCAACAGGCCATCTCCAATGTCACGAGCCACACTAACGATGCAGGCCACTTCCATTTGTCAAAGTTACCACCTAGGCCACTGCTGCCTCTAAACACCCGAGTGCAGCAGCCAATGCAAACAAAACCAGTCAGACTCAGTGACATTACTATATTTAAAGCTGTCCTTCTACTACAGAAGATGACGGCTGCTGTGCTCACAAAGATGATATATGTTTCTCAGTCTTTTGTGTTAACGTGTGCGACTGTTTTGGTTATGTCTTCGTTGTCTAAGGTCTTCTCTCCCCGGGATCCGAACTTCTTCAAGATAAATGGTTCCTTCACTGCAGAGCACTCATCCTTGACAAGATGCATGTTCTGCGGTTTATACTTAGTGGCTGGTGATGTGCTTGGTGGATGGTGCAGCTGCCGCTCAGGACAATGATCCAGACGTCGCTGTCATGTAGGAGGCAGAACTAATGTGTGGTCTAGTGGGTGAAATATTTACTGGCACAGCTGTACTGGAGGACAGAGCCAACACCAGTAACATCACGGCATCATGTTAGTAACAACCTTTGGCTTACTGTACCTTTCACTCCCAGCAGACTCAATGTGCTGCAGTGGAATGTGCGTGGTCTCAGAGGCAAAAGACCGATAATAAATGAGGTCATCATTGGGCAGTAGGTTAAAGTGACTTCGGGAAACTGACGCCTGAGTGGGATTTGAGGATGGTTGTTTGGTGAAAGGAATTAAATTTTTTTATCCTAATCTAACTCGAGTTTTCATATATCGGGATTGTATAAAAATTAATCATATGAAATTGGTTTTTGGAGGTAGGAAGGCCTCCTTGGTTTGTGTATAAAGGGAAAGGTAAATGTGATAGTTGAAAGAATCAGCATCCTTTGGTTGTTCAGTGCCCAGACTGAATATCCAGAACACAGAAATATCGCTATGTTACGCAATGAAATCTGACCTAGAACCAAGATCCTGGCCTTTATTTGTTTTGCACTAAAATCGATCTCTTCTTCCTATTCCCACATACAGTATATGAGCCAAGACAGATCTGTATCAGACTATGTATTCATGAGATAACGCCACACCCTGCACTCTGACCTTGACCCAAGACCAATGATCAATCAGCACTAATATCTGGTCACATTTACCCTGACCCACATAGATGTGTACCAATATGGATCCAGGTCGGAACAAGCATTGATATTTTGTCAACCTACATGCATACATACATATATACATACATAAAACCAACTCAATTACAATTGGTGGCCCTTGGCGTCGTTGTTTAAACTAAACAAGTATAAAGTAACTTAAAATGGTGTTTTGGGCATCTTTTACTGACACTCTTTCAAGGGAGATAACATTTTGGCAGTACTTGTCAGAAAAAAAAAAAAAACGGTATAGAGAGAGAGATTCCTTAGCAGCTAAGTGTTAAGAAAATCACCGTTTCACAGTTTCAACATTCAATTCCTATGGAACTCAAATTATATGAAAAAATGACCACCACTACAAGAACTCCAACTCACCTGTACACGTTCCTCAATTTTCTTACGCAAACTTTTGCTATCAGTTATAAAGACTTGCAAAGGCTGGCCAATGTGTGAACCCCGACGTGCCAAACCCTGACATGTTTAATGTGTCGTAAATCTGAAGAGAACGAGTCCCTTTGGCACTCAGTTCCAGTCCGAGAGATGCAGTGTGGCAGGTGAGGTGTGAGTGAAGAGATGGGGTGAAGGGAGATAGGGAGTGCTGTGAAAGGTGAGGAGGGGTTAGAATGAGGAAAATGAGGATGTGGTAAAGAGTGAGGGATATTGTGGAGGGTGAGGGATGTGGGGGATGAAGAAAGAGGGAAAGAGAGATATGAAGGTATAGAGGAGGGTGAAGGAGGTAATGTATGAGAAAAAAGGAAGAAAGTGGATTAGAACAGTGTGGAGGGTGAGGGATGTCCTGCAGGAGATGGGTGATAGGAAACAGGGAGATGAAGTGATAAAGGAGATTGAAGGTCGTTGTGGAGGGCAAGGGAAGTGAGGGTATAGAAGATGATAGGGAATGTTGTGGAAGGCAAAGGATGTGGTTTGGAAGGCGAGGAATGAGGAAAAGGAGGGATGTAAGAGGGGATGAGGATGAGGGAAGTTGTGAGAGGTAAGGGTAGTGAGGAATGAAGTGAGAGAAGTTGTGGCTGTGGCAGAAAGTGAGGGATGTTGTGCTAAGATTGATGGATGTGGTAAAGAAGGTAAGAGATGAGGAAATAGGGAGATATAAGAGTGAAGAAGGGGGATACTGTGGAGGGTAATGGAGCTGAAAGAGGGAAAGGAGGGTTGTGGAGGGAGTAGGACATGGTGAGGGCTGAGAAAAGAGGGAAGCGAAGGTGTGGAGGACAGTGAAAGGGTGTGGTGAGGAATAGTGTGTGTGTGTGTGTGTGTGTGTAAGAGGGAGAGAGAGAGAGAGAGAGAAACACGCACGCACATAGACACACACACACACACACACACACACACACACACACACACACACACACACACACACACACACACACACACACACACAAAGAGAGAGAGAGACAGAGAGAGACAGAGAGAATCCCACTGTCTCCATCCTACACTGAGATAGGCCTAAGATTACCTGGTTTAGAATATAATTGAATTTCATATTGATTACGAATTTCCTCCTCCCCCCCCCTCTCTCTCTCTCTCTTTTCTTATACTTTCCTAATTCTCACTCTCCCCCCCCCCCCAACAACTTCATTCTCTTTCACTCACCATCACTGTTTTTCCTTTCCTCGCTCACGCAGCCTTTCTCGCTCAATATCTCGCCCTTTCTCACTAACTGACACAATATTTCATACTCTCTTCCCCTCACACACCTTTTCTCTCTCTAACTCACACCCATTCTCACTCACTTTACGTCACGCACCCTCACTCAGTCTGCCACACACCTAGTCTCTCACATTTTCTCTCCTTTT
Organism: Coenobita brevimanus; assembly: GCF_032717465.1. NCBI lineage: Eukaryota > Metazoa > Arthropoda > Malacostraca > Decapoda > Coenobitidae > Coenobita > Coenobita brevimanus. Next base: position 8,950,846 of record NC_137014.1, read on the forward strand.
CTGTTCAGAGCCTCATACAATCTCTCTCTCTCTCTCTCTCCCACGCCTGCACTGCCCCTGTTTCACACGGTCACTTTTACGTATCATGCATGTCGGTCGGCCAATTTCATATCCCCTTCTCACACTCTTTATCTCGTAATCTCACACTTTCTCTAATTTTGTCAGTATCATTATCCTCACAGCTTTACGTGCAGTCTGTTTACCACTCCGTCTCGTATTCTCTAACACACTATCACATTCTGTTTTACAATGTTTCTCATGAACTTTCTACCACTGACTCTCAAATCTCTCTCTCTCTCTCACTCTCTCTCTCTCTCTCTCTCTGCCACCTTCCATTGTGCCTCTGCCCTCCCTCTTCCCTCAGATTTACAGAGCCATATCAACTTTTCTTTTCCTCTTGTTGTAGCGTCTCTCCGGCTGTCTCTCCGTCTTTCTAGTCTCCGAGGTCTGTCAGATTGTTGTGGTTGCCTGTCTTTCTCTCTTACGCCTTTCCCCTGTCTATCTACGGTGTTTCTGTAGCTATTTCTGTCAATGTTCTAGTCTTTTCTCCCAATTCCTCTCTTCTGATGTCCTGATGCCTGACTACCTGTCGTTTTCTCCTTGCTCTCTGTGCCTGTCTCTGTCATTCCTATCTGTCGGTTCTTTGTTTTTCTATTTGTCTGTGGTTTTTATCAATTCTTTCTCCCAGGTTTATGTGTCTGCCTGCCTGTTTATCTGTCTGACTGCCCTCCTTGTATTTCTGTCTGTTGGTGTTCAGTCTCCCATTTCTTTCTTTCTGTCTGTTTCGATATTTCCTCTATTTCCCTTACATGTGCATCTCTGTTTTATCTCTTCATATGTCTGTTGTGCGTCGGTCTGTTTGTCTGTAAATTCTCACTCTGTTCTATCTCTCACTTCTATCACTGTTTTCTGTTGTTCTGTCTGCCTCATTTATTTTTCAGTCTCAGTCTTACGTTTATTTATACCAATGTCTGTTTGAATTAAATCTTTTGTATCTTTTCGCAGAGGGTTATCTTCCAGCTGTCTCCTAATCTTTGTCCGTCTGTGTTTCTCTATTTCCATCTAGCTCCCACCTTAAATGTGTCTCTCTGCCTCTCTTTGCTCTCAGTGTATCTCTTTATATTCCCTTTTCTTCGGCTCCTTATCTCTCTGTTTCTCTCCGTCTTCGTCCCCTCCTGTTCGTTGTCCATCTTTGTTTCTCGGTCTTCGTCTGTCTCCTGTCCTCTGTTTCTCTGTGTCTCTATCTTTGTATTTTATTCTAAGTCTGTGTGTATCAATTTCTGTATACCTATTGTTTTGAGGCTATGTATGTCTCATTTTAATGTATGTCTCTCTCTCTCTCTCTCTCTCTCTCTCTCTCTCTCTCTCTCTCTCTCTCTCTCTCTCTCTCTCTCTCTCTCTCTCTCCCTCTCTCTCTCCATCTATCTATCTATCTATCTATCTATCTATCTTTATCAGTGCCCTTTTCTCTATCTGTATATCGTCCTGTGTGTCCTGTATTCTCTACATAAGTCTCTATCTCCGTCTCTCTTCTGTTTCCCATTCATTTGTGTCTCTGTACCTTTGTCTGTCTCCTGATTTCTTTTCATCTGTGTCTCCATCTTCGTCTGTCTCACTTTCTAGTTCAACATCTACCTCCTGTTCTCTGTCAATTTCTCTCTCTCACTGTCTTTATCTCCTATTCTTAATGTACTTTTTTTCTCTTTTTGTCTGTCTCCTTTCCTCTGTGCTGTCTATCTTCGTCTGTCCCTTGTTCTTTACCTACTGTATATGTGTCTGTCTTTGTATATCTCCGTCTTATTTGTTTCTGTCTCGTTACATGTGTTTTATCCTCATTCTTTTAATAGTTTTGCTTGTCTGCATTTTGTTTTCTCTTCCAAATCTTTTCCTGTTTTCTTTTTCTGCCCTGGTCATCCTTCTCGTATTCTCTCTCTCTCTCTCTCTCTCTCTCTCTCTCTCTCACACACACACACACACACACACACACACACACACACACACACGAATATGCAGCTTGATCTGAACAGCAAAAATAAAATAAAAAACCGCCACAATAAAAGAAAAGTGAAGCACAGTTCCTAAATAATTTCCAAACATTCTTCTACCAAGCACTTGAACATTACGAATATTTTTTATAAACATTCCGTCATTGTGTTGGCTTCACAGACTAATAATGCTGACTGTTTGCAGGTCTTACATATTAGGAAGAAAGGTGTCTGCTAGCGAAATAAGTGGGAGGGGATGAAGACCAAGAGAAAGAGTCTTAGATATATAGTGAGGGTTATGGGAGGTAGAGTGGGAGACGAAGGAGAGATATACCGAGAACGAGAGGAATGGAGAAGAGACAGGACTGTATCAGGAAGACGACGGTGGGAGAAGGGGTAGCCTGAGACTGGGAGATAGGATGGAGCGCTGTACAGAGAAGGGTAAATGATAGTGGGATGGGAAAATGTAGAAGAGGTATATCAGGAGCGAGACAGAAACAACAAGGTATGGTAATATAAAATGAAGGCTTTTTGATAAGGGAGTATGAAGGGAAAAGAACATACCTAGCATGGGACGGAAGGAAAAGGTGAGAGAGAGAGAGAGAGAGAGAGAGAGAGAGAGAGAGAGAGAGAGAAAGACAGTAGAGACACTGAAACTGAGAGATAAGGAAAGGGGTAGTATGAGAGAGTGTGAGTGAGACTGACAGACGATGAGTTAACCCAGAAACGAAGTCAAGGAATGTTGTGGAGGGTGATTATAAAGGGAGGGTGAAAGAGAGTAAGTAATTAGAGAAGAATTAAACAGCGAACAAGACGGAAGGACAAGATGGGAAGCATATGAGAGAGTGAGAGGTAGTGGGCAGTTGGGAGGAGGAGGGGTAAACCAGGAACGAGAGGGAGGAACAAGAGGGGTACGATACTTTGAGGAAGGATGTTTAGATGAGTGGAGGTTCAGAGAAGAACAAGAAGAAGAAGAAGAACGAAACCAACGATGAAACGGGAGGAGAGAGAGAGAGAGAGAGAGAGAGAGAGAGAGAGAGAGAGAGAGAGAGAGAGAGAGAGAGAGAGAGAGAGAGAGAGAGAGAGAGAGAGAGAGAGAGGTATCTTGGGAGGAAGGGTCGTTGATGAGTAAGGACAAAACGGCCTCGAGATAACTTTGTCGTACATCTCTCGTTACACACGGTAATAATACAAAAGAAACATTCATATACCTGCGAGGGTAAGGAGGGGAGGATCAAGAGAGAGAGAGAGAGAGAGAGAGAGAGAGAGAGAGTATTTTTTTTATATATATATATATATATATATATATATATATATATATATATATATATATATATAAATCAAATCAATCATTTCCTGTGGCACCCCACGGGATGCATAGGGCCTCGATGAACTCTCTCCACCAATATTTGTCTCTTGCCATCTCCTTCAGGTCCCAACGACACTCCTCTCCTGCTTCTTTTTTCATTGTCCTCAGCCAGGTTTCCCACGGCCTACCTCTACCTCTTCTTCCTCTAGCAGTCCACTCTGGCACATCCTGTATTAAACTGCCTTCTTTTCTGTATATGTGCCCCAGCCACTTCCAGCGAGACAGTATCACATATTCATTAACTGGTTCCACTCTCGTAATATCCCTTACTCTTTCATTTGTAACTCTGTCTTGCCACTTTACCCCAAAAATCCTTCTCAGTATTCTATTCTCAAATGCTAATACTTTCTGATCTGTTGCATTTGTACTGTACCATGACTCATGCCCATAAATTAAAACTGGTCTAACGATGGACTTGTAAATTTTCACTTTAGTATGTACCGATAGCATATTATTATTCTAAACAGATTTCAACATTCCAACAGCTCGCCAAGCCTGTCTAATCCTCTCCTCAATTTCATTATTTAATGATCCATTAGATGATACAATCGTCCCCAGATATTTAAAGTTTTCTACATTGTTCACCACATTATTCCCAATTACACAATCGATTTGGTTCTCCACGTTCATATTAGTAATTTCAGTCTTTCCACAATTTATTACCACTCCCAATTTTTTTCCTTCCTCCACCAGACAATCAAGCACGCTCTGCATCTCTTAAATACTTCCGCAAATCAGTACAATATCATCAGCATAGTCCAAATCCATCAGCTTCTTATTTTCTTTCCAGTTAATTCCTGCACCTGTTCTCCTTACAACCGTTCTCATAACATAATCCATAACCAAAACAAACAGCAATGGCGAAAGAACTCCTCCTTGAATCACTCCTGACCTAACTTGAAATGGATCACTCAAAGAACCACCCACTATTACCTTACAAAAAGTACCTTCATGCAGGCTTCTAATAATATTTACAAACTTTTCTGGTATACCATAGAATCTCATAATTTTCAACATAGCTCCACGTGAAACACTATCAAACGCCTTTTCAAAATCCACAAAACACATACTAAGTGGTTTTTTCATCTCATTAACTTGTTGCATTAGATGCCCTATAATAAGAATCTGATCATTACAACCTCGACCCTTTCTAAATCCCGCTTGTTCTTCTCTTAAATATTTGTCAATTACAGGCTCTATTCTGTTTAACAAGATTTTTGGAAAAGACTTTTCCAATTACATATATATATATATATATATATATATTGCTGAAAATAGACCTCCGATCATCAAGTCTATCAATACCCCAAACCCAGTCCCAGGGTTCGTCCAAGAAGGGAAAGAAGGAAGGAGTGTGAAGAGAGGGAGGGAGATTGGAGGGAGGGAATGGGAATAAAATGAAGGAAAGAACGTGGTGTGACGAAGGAGGAGTGAAACTAGAAAGCGCTCAGAAAGCGCATACCACACTGAACTCAATAGTATGGAGGGGTTATCTCTGCAGCGAGCGTGTGATTTTGGCCGCCACAATGAAATACCCGCACTGGTTACGCGATTGGAACACTGTTTTTATAGCTTGCTGTTTCTGTTTCGCTGTTGCTTATGTAAGCTGAGCAGTGGGCCATGGCACTATGTTTTAGCAGCACAGTGGACCATGGCACTATATTTTCCTAATTCATAGGCTGATTTCAAAAGATGCGGGCGTCGGGTATAATGCATAAACATCATCAGCGGCGCCCTGGGCCCCTGGCGGCGGGCACACAAACTACGCGGCGCTACCCATGAGAGAGCCCGTCCATATGATAGAGCTTAGTGGCATACCACTGCCAGTGTATTAAAAATGATCCGGATCGGCCTCAAAATTAAATCACTTCTTCCTTGGCCCATGGCCCACCCTTCCATAAAATTTCATCAAAATCTGTTCGCAACTTTTTTATTAATCTCGGATCCGGATCCACCCCCAAAATTTAATCAATTCTTTCTTCGCCCATGGCCCACCCTTTCACACAATTTCATCAAAATCCGTTCATAACTTTTGGAGTAATCCACCCACCTTTCCACCAAATTTCATTGAAATTCATAGATAACTTTTGGAGATATTGTGCGGGATACTCAGGATCCGGACCCGGATCCGCCCTAAAAATTATATAATTTTTTCCCTGGCCCATGGCTAACCCTTCCACAGAATTTAATCAGAATCCGTTTATAGTTTTTTGAGCAATCCTGCTCACAGCAAATAAACAAACAGACAAACCAACCAACGCAGGGTAAAACATAACCTCCATGGCGGAGAAAATAAAGAAGGGAGAGTGAAATGAGTGAGGAACAGCGTGAGAGAGTGAAGTGAGAGAAGCTGAGTGAAAAGAAAGTGGGAGTGAGGTTAGGTAGGGAGAGTGATGTAAAGTAGGGCCAGTGATGTTTGGTAGAGAAAGCGAGGTTAGGTAGAGAGGGTGAGGTTAGGCAGGAAGTAATTAGGTAGGGAGTGAGACTGTAAGGGAGCAAGAGTAAGGGAGAAAGATGTGGGGGACAGTGAGTAAGTGAGGGAACGTAGGGTGAAGGAAGGAGTACGAGATGAGGGAGGCAGAGTGAACTGTGGGAAGGGAAAGTGAGGTAAGGGTGGAGGAGAAGAGGTGAAGGAAGGTGGAGGGACGAGGTGAGAAAAAGGAGTGATGGAGGTAAGGTATGGGAGGAGAAGATGAAAGAAGGGGAGGAAATGGGGAAGAGGGTGGTGGAGGGAGGGAGGTGTTGCCTGTTAGTATACATAAACAGTTTCCTCATTTTTAAGTGTACGGCGCGGCAGGAGGTAAATGTGTGTGTGTGTGTGTGTGTGTGTGTGTGTGTGTGTGTGTGTGTGTGTGTGTGTGTGTGTGTGTGAAGAGGAAGAGAGGGATGTGGAATATGTGTGCGTGTTTGTACATGCGTGTATGTGTACATGTACGTCTAGGGGTATGAACAACTGTACAAAAAAGTATTGTTACGACTTTGTGCTAAACAATATGACAAACGATGATGGATTAGGAAAAATAGGCAGGGGGCTAAAAAACTGTTGGTACCCCTGCATATCCATTAATGTTGGTTATGCAGGGGATACAAGAGGCATCTCCTGTGTCTGAGGTAATAAATGAGTCGATGTGAATGTATCAACCTTTCCGAAACAGCAGCCATCGTAGTGTTAGCTACTTATCTATCGGACCCCTGAGTAACGATACTTTTTTGTACAGTACTACAATATGCATGCATGCGTGTATGAGAGAGAGAGAGAGAGAGAGAGAGAGAGAGAGAGAGAAGGGGGAATGTGTTCCTGCACGTGTGTGTGTGTGTGTGTGTGTGTGTGTGTGTGTGTGTGTGTGTGTGTGTGTGTGTGTGTGTGTGTGTGTGTGTGTGTGTGTGTGTTTACAGTGGTGGTGTGGTGGGGGGCGGGGTTCCCCAGTCATGTTTACCTCACCAGCTGACTCATAGGGTGCTAGGGATTGGGGGGGGGGGACATGAAGGTTATGGGGAAAAGGAAGAAAGGAAAGAGAAGAAGAAAGAGGAGGAAGTTGCTGGAGAACGAGGAAGCAGGAGGAAGGGGAAGAGAAATAGAGAGGAAAAGGAACAGAGGGAGGAAGATAAAAACGAGAAGGAAGTAAAGAGACAGGAGAGAAAGACAAGAAAATAAATGTGTGGAAAAGGAAAGAAAGAAGAAAGGAAGTACAGGAGGAGGAGGGATAGAACGGAAGTGCAGAAGCGGAAGAGAAGTGGAGTATTAAACAGAAGAGTGAGGGAAATGGAGAGAAAAGAGAAAGAAAAGGGGGAAAAGGGGAGAAAATTAAGGTAATGAAACGAAGTGAAGGGAATGACGAACAGTATAATGGAACCAGACACAGAATAGTGAGAGAGAGAGAGAGAGAGAGAGAGAGAGAGAGAGAGAGAGAGAGAGAGAGAGAGAGAGAGAGAGAGAGAAAGAAGCAGTTGAAGATTAGCGGAGGAAAAGAAGAAATAAAATTGGTGTAGAGCAGAAGGAAGACGAGGAATGAGGGTGGAAAAGAAAGAGGAAGAGGGGGGGCGAAAGGAAGAAGGGAAACCGGAAGAGGATATTGGAGAATGGGGTTAGGGAAAGAGGACGAGGAGGGTGGTAAGATTAAAGGATGAAATGAACGGGAAGAGAGATGAAATGAAGAGGAAGAGGAAGAAGAAGCGAAAGAGTGTGAGAAAATGAAGAAGTAGGAAATGATGTAAAGAAAATGAGGAACAAATGAATGAGATGAAGCCCATAATGCTGATACCAATGATGATGATGATGATGATGATGATAAGGGCAACGTGTAAATAAAACACGAATTTAATAAAATAATGGGTGTAAAATGGAAATGGCCTTAATTACTATAATTAAGTAACGAAGCACTGTCCTAAAAATGTCCATAACAGTATCAGTAATTATAATCAACTTTAAAATTAGCCTAACTATCAAGGGCGCAAATTGCTTTTCCGCCTGGTGTGAGCTGCAAACATGAACAAATTGGGTTTTTCTTTATTTTTTGTCTTTTTTTTCCAAAAGATATTTCTAACTTTTAGACTACAGTTGGTTTTCTCATTTATTATTTATCATACGACGTTAGCTGGAACAAAATAGAGGTAGAATTTTATTTGTTTACTGGTTTATTTTAAATGGTGTTCTTCTGAGACTTTAGCAAAATCGTAACATGTTGCTAAAAAAAAAATAATAATTTGCACTGCGGCCAATTAGTTAATTGGAGGGATGGGGTGGAGAGGTATATGAGAGAGGGGTGTGTGAGTTGGGAGCAGGGCAGTGAAATGGCGGGGGACAGGGCGACGTGGAGGCGATTTGTTTGTGGTCACCCCAAAGGGGATTGAGGCGTCTGGCAATGGATAGATAGATAGACCTAAGGTTTTGAAAAAAAAAAATATCCCTTATTATTTCCACGACGATGGCGTCTCTTTAAGCGATATTCTTGCTTCCTCTAACCAGTTCAATTCACTTTAGGAGAGACCACTGCCATTGACGGGTTTATAAACGATTGATTTAGCAGATGCAGTATGTGACTATTTTATTATCTATTCTAGCAACCTTCACACGAATTTATTCAGTCTGGAAGAGACCTGTTAGGCAGATGATATAATCACTCGCTAATAGTGTTTTGATTATGACACCATGTTCTTTTTACTCTCCACCTGATAAAGTCTGAGAAGAGTGTTGTTATCACTGGGATCAACAGTTGTCCGTCCTTTGAGTTGGGCGGCTGGCCGGGCGTAAATATTTCATTTCCGGGCCAGAACTCAGAAAGTATTCACTATAGAGTCATGAAGTTTCACATAGTTATGTGTATGATAGTGAACTGTGCCTTTTGATAGGTAGAATGCTGTGCCTTAAGTTTTTTTTTTTTTTTTTAATGAAAATTAAAAAAAAAGAAAATCTAGATTTTTCAATGCCACCCGTGCAAGAAATCTGAAGGGCCCAGGTTATGAGTCCTCATGGCGTTCTCCCTACGCCTGCCTTTACAATGAAAGATATCGGATGTGGGCCGTTATGTGCTTGGTTAGGTGTGCAGGGAGGTGGGGTATATGTGCCTGGTCAGATGGTGGGTTGCTGTAGAGTAGCGTTGTCTATGTTCTTACTATATTTCATCTAACCTGATACATTTAAATTTAGGTAAATCAATGGAATGGAATGGAGTAGAATCAAGTTTCATTAGCAAGTGCAATACGACGACCCCAATATCTTCATTATTAACGTTGTGATGGCTCTACGAGTTTTTCAATTAGAAGTAAATCTCGTTGCGTTAGATTTACCAGAATACTAGAGCTGTCTGACTATGACAGGGTTAATGATACCTGCACTAAATATTGCCTAATGAAAATCGTCTGCTGTCACGTGGAAGTGTATTATTACCTCCGCCATGGAAGTTATGTTTTACCCAGCGTTGGTTTATTCGTTTGTCGGTTTGTTTGTATGTCGGTTTGTTTGTATGTCTGTCTGTCTGTCTGCTAGCAGGATTACTAAAAAAATTAGGTACGGATTTTGATTAAATTTTGTGCAAGGGTATGCTATGGGCCAAGGAAGAAATTATATTATTTTGGGTCGGATCCAAATCCGGATTATCCTGCACAATATCTCAAAACGTTCTCAATGAATTTCAATGAAAATTTGTGGAAAGGTGGGACATAGACCAAGTAAGAACTGATTAAATTTGGGGGGAGAGGGATCCGGATCCGGATCCGTATCGTATATCCATGGATCTGTTAGCAGGATTATTCTAAAAGTTATGAACGGATATTCGTGAAATTTTGTGGAAGGGTGTGGCATGAGCAAAGGAAGAAATTATTAAATTGGGGGACTGATCCGGGTCAGGATCCTGAGTATCCGGCACAATATCTCCAAAAGTTCTCAATCAATATCAATGACATTTTGAAAGAACTGATTAAATTTGGGGGTGGATCCTTTTTAATGGGAATGGCACTGGCGGAGATTTGTGCTCTCTGAGTGCTTTCTAGTTAGACCTGTACCGACCATGAGGAAGTCAGTGCTACCATTATCGACATTCTCAGACTCTATACTCACTCGCCACTGAATAAAATATCTCGCTTAAGCCGGAACAGAGTAGCAGGGTTATCCAGGCCATGAAAGGATTAACAGTAGCCTACTATAGTTCATTCATTTTGACTTGACTCGAGTTTTGCAGCTTATTTCACGTAGCTCAGTTGCAGAAAAAGACCATATAACTGCTTTACATCCTTTCCTCAGCACTTCTTTATTACCAGCACCATAGTCCAGCGTTAATCCATTGCTACAGCTCATCAGTCTAAGTGGAGAGATGGCAATTTTAGGCCAAACAAAATTGAACAGCGTATAGTATTAACGTCCTCAGGTTTCCACACCTCACTCGCAGCTCATAAAAACCATCTGCCTTTAACCGGAATAGAACACTAGACTTCTCCTGAACATGTGAGAGTTACTGTGACTGTGTTAACGACGTCTGACTCTTATCACTCACTCGTAGCTGAATTAAACTATCCTTTGTTGAAAAAAAAAGACGGAGTTATCCCGATCATTAGAGGGTTAACAATATAATTTAATAAGATATCCTTGTAGCGAAGACTGATATTCTTCGCCGATATCAACAACAATGTAAAGCTGGACGATCTCTCTCTCTCTCTCTCTCTAACGACCACCTTATGATGAGGCTTAACTTTAGGGAAACCCCCGCCAGTGTGAAAGGATTAAATAAATGTTTTTGTCGATGCAAGCAACTGCATTAACCAAAACAGATATCATTCTTTTCGCCAGATTCTTACTGGCTTTTTTCATTGCAGGATTTGATTAGTACAGCCTAAGGATTTACTTTACAGCTTTATTTTTTCCACGATTTACTTCGCTTAAGAGAAGTTTATCGAAGTGGATGGATAATAGTTAGCATTTATTAACCAGTGTGGCACGAAAATTGTCCTATGAAAAATAAAATCGTCTGAAAGTAGCAAGTATAAAGCAAAAAACGGCATCGATATGACGGTATATGTTATCTGGTGTAATGAAAGAAGGGTCAGTGTCAAAAACCAAACTTTCCAGGAGAGACAAAAGAAAATTTAAATCCCTTGAGTTGAATTAAGCCACAAATATGTGTACTGCTCATTCAGCCAAGGTGGATAGAGGCTGGCCCGGAATGAAACTCAGATTTGACATTTTTGGACTCTGAATTTTCTTGCACTCAGCCGGAGAATTGTACTAGCCTGTGTAAAGAATGACGTTAACTAAGAACTCTTAACATAACTTCTATTATCTCTATCAGGCTTCTGCTACTCGATACTGGCTATAGAAAATCTACTTAGTTGGAATAATATGCAGTGGTAGAGTTGCCAATATCATGGGAGAGGTAAAGGTAGCAGCACTGATAAAACCCAGACTCCCATAATTCCCTTACAAGAGTACAAGATTATTTGGCGGTGGCTGAGAGAACTAAATAGAGGTGTTCCGACCATGGGAGGACAAAAAATATAACGGTTTGTGTGGTTTGTGTGTGTGTGTGTGTGTGTGTGTGTGTGTGTGTGTGTGAGAGAGAGAGAGAGAGAGAGAGAGAGAGAGAGAGAGAGAGAGAGGGCATCCTGGCTGTGAAGGCAGATATTAAAAGAAAGACAGACAGACAGAGAGGCATCGTGGCACTGACGGCACTAAACCTTTCCTGTGGCTATAAACAACAGCGTTATCCGGGTACAATTAACATAACCGCTATTAACCTGCAAAGAATGAGGCCCCGTCAAACGATCAAGGGCCGCAGGGTTAATGAGCTCTAATTAGCATACTTAATGACTAGGCCGGGGATTGTCTCGCAAGTTAACAGCCAATTCACGCGCCCTTCCTTTAGCTTTCGTTCGCCGCGCCAGGCTAAACGAGGCTTGCTTGTTGCTGGATATTGGAGAGAGGAAGACTTACAGCCAGTGTTCGTGTCTGCTCGATTAAGCTAAGAGTCAGTTATAGCTACTGTCTGCCTTCATCATCATCATCATCATCATTATCAGTATCTTCGTCCTCCTTCTCTTCCTCGTCCTCCTCCTTTTCATCATCATCATCAGTATCTTCGTCCTCCTTCTCTTCCTCGTTCTCCTCCTCCTCCTCCTCGTTATCATTATCATCATAATCGTCATCCTGATCCCTTTTGTCACCTAAAGTTAAGAGTTTGCGTTATATAAGGTTAGTCTTTGCTGGGCCAGTTGAATTGGTCGATTAGATTAATTTACTAAACTCCTTGTCGACCTTTTAGAGCAACCAAAATAGTCTAGCTGATTACCAGTAAGTTAAATATTTAGTTAACCTTACTGAGTTAGCTTGAGTAGTAAACTAAATTAAGGTAAATATCGTCTGTAAATATAAGAGCACCGTTGTTTGTTTGTCCTTCAATCACGCCCAAACCAAGGGTCAGAGACCCCAGACCCATATATATTCTGAAGCAGAGTGACCCAAGGATGGTTCTAGGAGGGTCAAAATTCAGATCTGGGTCATTTGGGGTCATTGGTAGAGTGATCGCCTTTTTGGCCGGAGCAACGCCGGGTACACCTGCAGCTCAATTTTTAGCATGGAACTCACATGATCTCCAGGACACAGGCTATGTGAGGTTGACCTCCGAGGTCATTTGAGGTCACTGGTCGGAGGTCATTAGAGGTCACCGGTAATACATGCTAGAACGACTGGACCCAGCAGCCCAACTTCTGGCATGGAGATTCACATGACCTCCAGTTCGGACACTGGCTATGTGAAGTTAACCTCCGAGGTCATTTGAGGTCACAGGTAATAGTAAACAAAATACCAATCTCCAAATGATCGTGACAGTTGATTCTCTACTTGGCAAAAAATAAAGCCAGTTAAATTCTGAACCAGAAGAAAAATCAGTATATGGCCCAACGCGTATGAAACATTGTGTTCATATCACTCAAAACTAAAAATTTGAAAAAATATATATATATTTTCAAATCCAGGAAAGCGTAGAGCTCAAACGCTGTAAATGAAGTAACACTAAATCGACTAAGATACGTATGCAGCCAAACCAAACCGACAACACCGAACAACACTAATGCCAAAAGAATCAAACACTATTGGGTAAGGGAAGGTAGCAAAGTCTAAAGAAAAAAACATGGAAAAGCTAAACTGGTGGGCCAAAAGCTAAGCACAGACACATAAAAACAAAAAGTAAATGGGCAAACACAAAGAGAGAGGAACTTGAGGGAAACGAGCAAAACGAGCGAAACAAAAGCTAAGAGAAATTAACACTAAAGTCAACAAAACAAAACGCGAACGATGTAATATTTAAAACAACAGTATCAGAATGTGAGTCAAGAAAACGAAAGGAGAAAAATGAAAGTGACGTAAATAAAGAGGCTAAAACGAAAACAAATTCCTATCAATCAAAAAGTGACAGCTAAACTAACAGCTGCATGAGGTTAACGAAAAAATAGCGTTAATATAAAACTAAAACAAAAAAATAGGACTTAGCTGAGTGAAAACAAAAGCTAAGAGAATGGCACAAAGTATGCAAAATATAACAAAAAATAAAGCTAAATGAAAGAAAAGAAAGCCAAGAAAAATTTGTTAACCGAGCGAAACGAAAAACAAAAACGAATAAATCAAAGCAAGTTAAAGGTAAAAAGAGGAATTCCAAGCAAGTAAAAGAAAAGTTAAAGTAAAAAAAAAATCCATGTAAATAAAACAAAACCTACGCAAGCAAACAAAAACTAAAAAACGGTAAGAAAATCAACCACAAAAATATATAAAAAACAAACAAGATAGAAACAAAAAAAACAAAGAGCAAGCAAAAATAGCTAAAACGAGTATTAAAAAGTAAGAAAGACGAGGGATGTATTACGTAAAACAAAAGCTAGTCAAACGAGGTAGGAATTAAAGCGTGACTCATTCAAGCTCGGTGAAGAGAGCCATAATCCTTAATCACCGTAACAATAGCTCAGGTGAGGCTGATTAGGCGGCCAATTAACGCATCATACCTGCCCCTTACGACCCGCCACGCATCTGTTCCTCAGTACCGACTTGCTTCTGTTGCCTTCTCCTTTACTGTGTCTGCCGTTTGAAGATTTTAGGCTGTGTACTGTTAGCGTATTTTCATAATATTTAGAGATATTGTTAATTATATAGGTATTATGTTTGTTTACTAACTACTTTGCTGATCTATTGCTGTCCCACTGTTTACCTTACATGCAAAAAATTATTCAATATTATTAAAAGAATACTGTCTACAGATTATGAATTTTGTCTGCTGTCCACGTATTTCATGTTTATTGTCTTTACCTGCTTCATTTTATTCTAATTACTTACTTTCTTTGGCATTAGGGGAGAGAGAGAGAGAGAGAGAGAGAGAGAGAGAGAGAGAGAGAGAGAGAGAATGTCTTTATTAATCTCCATAAAACAATGTGGAGGTAGCAAGAAAAAATATTAGGTATCGTAATGACAATGTTAAAGGCCAGTGCATGCACCTGTTCTTTTATAGTTTGGGGAAAAATACACGAAGAAAAATACAGATAACTTCCTAACATTCTGCACTACGAATGTTCTGTTTCAACCTTCCTTGATGACATTTGACGAGATGTGAAGTAGTGAGGAGAGGCACTGTGTGTGTGTGTGTGTGTGTGTGTGTGTGTGTGTGTGTGTGTGTGTGTGTGTGTGTGTGTGTGTGTGTGTGTGTGTGTGTGTGTGTGTGTGTGTGTGTGTGTGTGTGTGTACTATGCAACACGAGATATTTACGTGAGTGAGGTGTGAGAGGTTGTGAAATGCGTGAGGCGATAAGTGTCGAGGTGCTTAATATGTGAAACAGTGAGGTGGGGATGAGGTATGGGAAATGAGGGTGTGCGGCGTGAGGCACTGCAGTAAGCTAAAGTGGTGAGATATAAAGTAGTTAAAATTAGAGGCCATAGAGGTGAAAAAGTGAGGTGCCATGCTTTTAGGCGTGAGATATCAGGCAGTTAAGTCTAACAATGGGGCGGTGAAATATATGTGTGTTGTCTTGTTACTGCTAAGGTTTATTCCATGTCTATCTGGTCGACCAATCCCATCGACCACAGGTAAGGAAATGCCTCTCTAGGGACGTCCTACTGGGAACCGGTCCCATTGTACAGCGCCTCGCCAAGGTTCGACTGGGATCCTTACTCATGGCTAGGTACATGAAAATAAATGGAGGTTTGGTTCCTGGGTGGACGCCATTGTTCCTTCGCTCCACCCAAGGTTCACAACGCCGTCATGCTTATACTCCTTGTCAGCGCCTGAGTCCTGTGTGAGGCAGTAAAATGGTGAGGTGTGGAGCAGTTAAGCGTAAGGCTTGAGGTAATGAAGTGTGAAGCAGAGAGATGTGAGGTAGGGAGGTGTGAGGTAGTGATGTGTGAGGCAAAGTGATGTGAGGTAGAGAGGTGTGAGGTAGTGATGTGTGAGGCAGAGAGGTGTGAAGTAGTAAGGGATGAGATAGTAAGGTATGAGATACTGAGGTGTGAGGTAGTGAGCTGTGAGGTGGTGAGGTGTGAGGTAGTGAGGCGTGACGTAGTGAGGTGTGAGTTAGTGAGGCGTGAAGTAGTGGGGTACGAAATAGCGAGGTGTGAGATAGTGAGGTGTGCAGTGTGAGGTAGGAGGTTTGAGATAATGAGGTGTGAGGTAAAAGGTGTGAAGGAGTGAGGTATGAGGTGTGAGGTAATGAGGTGTAAGGTAGGCTAGTGAGGTGTGAGGTGTGAAGTAGTGGGAAATGAGGTAAGGTGCAAGATTTATGAGAAAGTGTCAACAGCAGGGAAGTAAATTCAGTATGTAATTCTCTGTGATGCATCTCTCTCTCTCTCTCTCTCTCTCTCTCTCTCTCTCTCTCTCTCCTTCTTCTTCTTCTTCTCTCCCTTTTTTATATCTCTAATACGACTTCACTTCGATCAACTTCTTCTCTCCCTTTTTCTTTTCTTTTATATGTCCTTTTCTTCAGTCTCTCCCCAACGGCCTTTTCTCTGCAGCTCTCATTTCTCACACAATTTCTTAATTTTCTCACTTACTGCCGCGTCTTTCTTCTATCTTTAATCATTTTCTTTTATATCTCTCTGTAAAGTTAACATTTGTCATTTTCTCTTTAACCTTTGCATTTATAACGCTATATCACTCCAAACTGATTATATTTAAGTTCATCGTACTAGTATTTCACTTCATACTGACTGAATTTTAGTATATCGTATCAGATTATCAGAGGCCTGTTTCAGTGTACTATACCTGTAACCTGTCAGCCAGAGGAGGAACTTCATAATTTATTTTTTTTTTCTTACAGTTTTTTCAGCGGAAGGATTTTTTTTTTTTTTTTTACAGGATGAGTCACATATGGCTTTCATCATTCCCGTAAACACAAGAGATCTTTCCAGTGCTGAGTGAATTCGTCTAGAGGGAGCAAAAATAAACAAGAAGTAGCACTCATAAATTGCAATGCTTACGCCCAACAACTGGCCTATTTGCAGAAAATTTGACTCTGCCGTGTGACTTTGACATTCGAGCGATTGCTCTCATTCTTGCCTGACCTTTAACACTTCCACTTGTTTGTCCAAATCGAATGAAAACTGAAATAACACTGACTAGTGGCCTTGGCATTGAACCTTTTCCTGTGACCTTGACCTCTGACCAGTTGTCGAAATCGAATCTTTTTGCCCATGCATTATCCTGAGCATTTCCACAGAGTTCGCTCTAAATCGGATAAGAACTGATTGACTTGACCTTGCTATATGACCTTGACCTTTGACTTACCGTATTGGTCTAAAAAAAAAAAAATCATTTAAATACCCCTGAACCCTTCACAAAGTATTTTTTTTTTTTATGTGTCCGACTCTGGGTATAGGCTTCACAGCCTGCTCCCAAGGCCCAGTAGTCCTGCTACATACCATGCATCTCTACATGTCACCACTTCGGCGCTAACACCCACGGT
This sequence comes from Coenobita brevimanus, assembly GCF_032717465.1. Classification (NCBI taxonomy): domain Eukaryota; kingdom Metazoa; phylum Arthropoda; class Malacostraca; order Decapoda; family Coenobitidae; genus Coenobita; species Coenobita brevimanus. The sequence continues at coordinate 8,967,624 of NC_137014.1, forward strand.
CCATACAGAAGTGGTGTATTGGTATTAGCGGGGGTATTTTTACGACATGTCGGCGGGTTTTCAGGTAGATCAGTAAAGTCTGCTTTTATGAAATTCAAATCCTTAAACTGTTCCCTGCCCCAGCGGGGATTTGAACCTGGGTCCGGCAGGACTGCAGGCCACCTCTCTACCGATCGTGTCTGAGATAATTTCTTTACACATAGGCTATACACACAGGTCGAACTTTGACCTTGCCCTGAAACCTTGACCAAAACTGAATTATTTTGTTAACAAAGACACACACGGGTTGAAATTTGATCTTGAATGCTTGTTCTCGAATATGAACAGGAAGCGGTGCCAAGGCACATCAGACCCGTCCCCGGCAGTCATTTTAGTGCTGACGTATAAACACAACAGGATATCTAGTCAAAGATGTCACATTTCAGGTTTGGAGTAAATCGGGTGAAACTTAACGATCCTACTGTATGCCCATCTGAATTTTAGGCCCGACCCATTTGACATTGACCCCCCTACCGTTAACTGGGGGATGACCCCCCGTATGTAATGAGGCATGTTATAGGATGCAGGTTTTAAAGATGCGCCTTTAGGTTTTGGTTTCATGTCGATACAACGAATTTGAAAGGATTTATGGCGAATAAACGCCTTTTACCCTTCCCATTTTTTTTTTTTTTACATTTGTTTGGCCTGCAGCCTGGGCCTTGGCCCAATTTGGCCCAGAATTTAATCAAGTGATCAGAACGTAATAGCCCAACATCCCTGTAATTTTAGTCAAAATCGCACCAGAAGTTTTCGCGTAAAGTTAACAGACAGAAAGATAGACAAACAAACAATCAGACAAACCGAATGAAAACAATAGCTGTCCCCAAGCCCCTCCGAGGCAGGGACGGGCAATCAACATTCGTGCTCTACTCTCATCTCCTCCCCCAGCTTTGGTTCAAATTGAAAACAAAAGCTCGTTTTGCTAAGTCAAAATGTGACCCGGTCCTGTAACCATGATTACTGACTCAATGTTCAGAAAAAAAAAAAAAAATACAGGTTTACTCAATGGCTAACCTAAAGCCATTCCACCAAATTTGGTTAATATCGAATAAAAACCGTTTCTGTTTTATTGTTGGCACACACACACACACACACACACACACACACACACACACACACACAGAAAACTAGAAAAAAACATAATATCTGCTCTTTTTTTCGGAAGTCTGGATATAACAACACGCTTTCGGACTGATGGGGTTAACTGAAATGCAACATTTATATCACATCCGCATTTCAGTGTATCATAGCCACACTCTAATATATCGTACCGAACTTCAGTGTATCATAGGGTTGTATTGTACAGTAGGTGTACTGGGAGACTTTACAGGACTCCAACCTTGGCGATTGTGTGTGTGTGTGTGTGTGTGTGTGTGTGTGTGTGTGTGTGTGTGTGTGTGTGTGTGTGTGTGTCATCCTAACATTCTCCCGCATGTTATCTATATCAATTTAATGTCAGCATAGCCGGAATCAGAAACATGCAGTATGAAACTGACGTGCAATATGCAGAAAAAATCGCCAAGGAAAAGGTGTCACGAATCTCTGGACCCACTGATAATACGACACACAGACACATTTTAATATACCGTGGCTGCATCTCACTTCAGTTCCCCCTTTATCTCAAAATATTGCACTCCTATTCCCATACTCTGTTTTCTATAATTCGAGGGGAGACTGCCCAGCTCCCATCACTTCTGGGCTGTCGGGAAATTAGGTTGTTCCTGTCAGTTCTGGTCCGGTGAGTGACGGCTAGAGAGAGAGAGAGAGAGAGAGAGAGAATGCCATATATTCCTAGCAATGAACAGTGTATTCTCTCTCTCTCTTCCTCTCTCTCAAGAAAGCAGCTTATTACTACTTATCGTGAAGTCAACGTTAAGAGAAAAAAAATAAATAAGAGCAGTCTGTAATAACAACCACACCTACAACAACAACAACAACAACTATAATAATAAAGTACACACACACACACACACACACACACACACACACACACACGAGTACCATGCGTCCCATGAGAGCTAATATATACGGTACAGAGTCAGCAAATAGGTAGAACTACGGAGAACATTGAGTCTGTTCAACACACCCAACCACTGGGAAGGCAGTTTCTTGAGGTAAATACTATAAGGCGGTATTTCAAAGAGTGGTTTTCAGAAAAGGCGACTGTAAAGATTAGGGAGACGATACAGACTTGAGTTGCGTGTTCCTGAAGGCAAGGAAATAGTCTTCCGGAAAATGTTGTGAGTATAGAAGATCAGAGTATTGAGTTTGTGGAGTATTAATAGCAACACACTCCCTTTTGCTGGTCATAAACAACAAAGCCGGAAAATAAGTGGGCGTCTTTCTTTTCGCATGAGTATTGCAGTGACTGGTGTGGTGAATGGTTACGAAACATAGTGATGAATGGGGCACCAACATGTGAGTTGAGATCAGATAGCTAAGAGGCTCACGGAGGTATCATTAAAACCGAAAGGTGTATGCAAATCCCCAGTTTCTGCCAGTAATATGTGGAACAGCTGTAGGATTTTTGTGTGGTTGGCCTGCAGTGCCGCATTACGGAGCGCTATTAACAGCGAGCTAGAGAAGTCGAATACACCACTCTTTCACTATGGGTTTGACAAATGACTCTCAGGACTGAGGGCCTGCCTACCCATTTGTCTTCTCAGAATTAATAATATTGCCTCCCGAGGCCAGACAATACAAGAACTAGTGAAAGGCAGAACCCTGAGGAAGACCACTATTGATAGTTTTAGTGAAAGAGCAGTGGCTGTCAATTGCACCCAGTATAAACTTCGTGGAAAACGAAAATTAGGACAAAGTGAGACAATAATAAGAGAGAGTGAGAGCTGAATTTAATTTGTAAGAAAGGAGAAAAATGAGAGACAATGTGGTTGTGAGGCATGAGGTAGTAACTCTGCACCAGGATAATGTATTTTCTAATTTGGGAGAGATCTTTCCAGCTGAAGGGATTATACTGTATATCGCCTTCATGAACCCCCACATCTGTGACTACGTTAAAGTTTATTGGAGTGGAGCGCCTAGTTCCGAAAATCCATAACAAGAGACTGACGGCCAGGTTTCCTCAAAGAGATGATCCCACATTTAAATGACACCATATAAGTAAACATGTTATTGTGTCATGTGTGGAAAATAAAGTAAGGAGGGGGTTGTGAGGTTGGAGGTAGTGTGAGGCGAGATGAGGCGTGAGGCATAAAAGAGTTAGTGATGTGTGAAGGCAAGAGAAAGGTGGCAGATTTAACAAGCAACAAACGAGGAGCACGACGAGCAGGAGAGGAGAGCAAAGAGAAACAAGGGATACAAAAGGCAAGCGGCACGAGAAAAGAGACAAGGAGGGAAACAGGAAGAAAGAAAAAGGTGACGGAAGAGAAAAAGAAAGAGTAAGGAACGAGAAACTATCAGTCACTTTACTTGATGAGTATTCTGCACACGATTTTATTTATATTCAGAGAGCCATTTTTGGAAACTACATTAGCTTTCTCAAGTTTGAAATCTCTCTAGGCTAAGTCTCTGAGAAGAACAAGAATATGACAAAAATAGCGACAACTGAATGGGGAGGATAAAACGGGGAGAGAGAGAGAGAGAGAGAGAGAGAGAGACAGCAAGAACATAAAGAGGAACTACGAAAATAATGGAACAACAAAAACAGGAGGAAACGCAAAATAGACACTATGAAGAAAAACAACCTAGATAAAAAGGAAATGAAAGAAAAAAGAATATAGAGAGAGGAATACAAGAAGATGAGGACACGAAGGAAGGACAGAGAACAAACAGCTGAGGTCAAGAGAAACGAGAATCAGGGGGACACTAAAGAAAATGAGGAAACAGAGTGGATGAACTGGGAGAAGACAGAGACAATGAGAAGGAGAGGACAACAAAGAGCGAGTCACATAGGGAACACAGAGTAGACCATTGTTCATCAATAGTTAGTAGCCAGGGGGCCTCTCTCTCTCTCTCTCTCTCTCTCTCTCTCTCTCTCTCTCTCTCTCTCTCTCTCCTTCAAGGCTGACTCATTTTGAACCATATTAACATGGATGTGTACCAGGTCAAGCGAGTGTCGGTCAGAAATATGGATACTCACCTTCAACCTTTCCTCATCTTTTCTCCTCCTCAGTGTCCTGTTCCACGAGAACCTCTGACATGTGACAACAATAGGCTACCCCCACCAACAACACACACTATTTTTTGATGGTGTAGCCTTGATATATACAGTATATTTACTATGGACGGTGGTTACTAGCGTCGAATGGTGGCTTGTGAACGCATATAGGAGAAATTCTGGGCATTGACAGCCATATCCTTGCCCTGATTCGGACACACACACACACACACACATATATATATATATATATATATATATATATATATATATATATATATATATATATATATATATATAGCTAGATAGATAGACAGACAGATAGACAGAGAGACTGACTGATAGACAGATAGATGAGTAGTTAATCATTACAGTTCCCCTACACACACTCCCATCTCTTGACCCTCTCAGTACCGTCAACCAAATAATGCATACCTTAACCTTTTCAAAATGATCTAATCTTTACTCCTTTCTTGCTACCTTCACGTGATTTGTACGTCTCCCATTAACTTATTTTAATCGTTTGGATGTAGTAAGGATTAAATAAGAGATTTTCAGAAGCGGTCTGTAGAGATTAAGACCTTTGGCTTGGTGGTTATCTGTTTGCTGAATAATAGTGTGTCTTTCGTTTGCGTATGTATGTATGTTTATATATATATAGATACACAGATACGTACATACATGCATACATACATACATACATAGATACATACAGTAGATATTATATACTGTATATAGATAGATAGATAGATAGATAGATAGATAGATAGATTGATAAATAAATAGATAGAGATAGATATAGATAAATATATAGATAGATAGAGATAGACAGACAGATAGATAGATACATAGATAGATATAGAAATAGATAGGCAGATAGATAGATAGATAGATGGATAGATAGACAGATATGAACTGACTGACTGATTGACTGATTGCTTGGTTGATTGATTTCTGTCAAAGAACATGGAGAGTGGCCATGTGTAGTTTGCCATAAGGACGATGGAAGTAATTCCATCTTGTGCACTAATTTTCTTAAGTGGATGCATAGGAGATGTGGTGGTATTAATGGCAGACTGCGAGATAATGCTGATTTCGTCTATGTGGTGTCGGAGAGAGCATTTTTTTTTTTTTTTATGAGGAAGAAGGAACCAAAGGCAACGAGCCCGCAAAACTGTTCCTTCCAAGAGAAAAACAAAATGCAAGACAGAGCCGAATTCAAGATCCGATCATTTCGAGATGCCTGGACACACTGCGTTTGAAAGACTGAAGATTATAGGAAGCAGGAAATACAGACAGAGGGAGACAGTTCCAGAGTTGACCTGTTGCATAAATGAAGGACTGGGAGTAACGGTTACCTCTTGCATTAGAGAGCCGGACAGAAAAGGGATGAGCGTTTGCTGCTAGACGGGTGCTACGCGCCCGTGGTAGAGGTGGAGGAATGCATGCAGACAGTTCAGAGGAGCAGTGACCATTGAAGTAGCGATAGAAAAGAGATAAAGATGCAACAGTGCGGCGAAGAGACAGAGGTTGAAGGGCGTCAGTAAGAGGAGGAGAGTTAATGAGACGAAAAGCATTTGACTCCACCCTGTTGAGAAGAGCTGTATGTGGGGAGCCTCCTCACACATGAGAGTTGTACTCCACACAGGGGCGGATAAAACCCCTGTATAGAGTCAACAATTGCACAGAGGTAAAGAAGGAATGGAATCGGCTTAGCACACCCAATATCTTGGAAGCAGATTCTACAAGAGATGTAATATGATCTTTCCAAGATAAATCCCGAGTAAATGAAACCCCATGCATGTTCAAGGATGATGCAGGATTAAGCTGAATATTATTAAACATTAGTGGGTATACCTGTGGAAGATTCTGTCGGGTTGATAGGTGCAAAAACTGAGTCTTTGATGCATTAAAAACAACCATATTATTTTTACCCCAGTCAGAGATACGAGCCAAGTCAGACATTAGCTGTGCCATAGCCTCATCCCTTGTTTGTTGAAGTAACTCTGAGATGGACGTTGCGGGAATCGAATGGAAAGGCGAAGAGTGGAGTCATCAGCGTATGAGTGGATAGGGTTAGATGTACAGCTTAGAAGGTCATTGATGAATACAAGGAAGAGAGTTGGTGATAGGACAGATCCCTGAGGAACACCACCGTTATTAGATCTAGGAGAAGAACGATGGCCGTCTACAACAGCGGCTATAGAACGACCAGAAAGGAAGCTAGAGATGAAGGCACAGATAGAAGGATAGAAACCGTAAGAGGGCAGTTTGGAAAATAAAGATTTATGCCAGACTCGATCGAAAGCCTTTGAGATATCAAGTGCAATGGCAAAGCTTTCGCCAAAGTCCCGAAAGGAGGTTGACCAGGAGTCTGAAAGGTAGGTGAGAAGATCGCCTGTGGAGTGTTCCTGATGGAACCCATACTGACGATCAGAAAGAAGGTTGTGATAGGAAAGATGCTTTAAAATTTTTCTATTAAAAATAGACCCGAAAACTTTTGAGATACATGATGTTAAAGCAATTGGACGATAGTTAGAGGGTTGGGAATGGTCACCCTTCTTTGGGACTGGCTGAATGAGAGCAAACTTCCAGCAAGAAGGAAAGGTACAAGTTGACAGACAAAGGCGAATGATCTTGCCTAGGCAGGGTGTAAGCACAGAAGCACAGTTCTTGAGAACAACAGGAGGGACTCCAACAGGCCCATATGCCTTTTTAGTATTGAGGCCTGTGATGGCGGAAAATACATCAGCTGAAGAAATTTTAATGTCAGCCATGAGGAACTCAGAGGGGGGGAAGTGATGGAGGAGCAGCACCGGAATCATCTAAGGTGGAATTGGAGGAGAAAGTCTGAGTGAAAAGATCAACTTTATCAGTAGAAGAAATAGCTACAGAGCCATCAGGGTAGAAAAGAGGAGGGAAGGATGATGAGGTAAAGTTGTTAGAAAGGTTTTTGGCAAGGTGCCAGAAGGAGCGGGAAGAATTCAAGTTAGAGAGTTGAGAGCATTTAGTAAGGATGAAATTATTTTTAGCAGAGTGAAGAAGAGACTTAGCACGATTCCGGGCAGAAACGTATAAAAGATGAGATTCAGGGGTGGGTTGGCTCCAGTACCTTTTATAGGCCCTCTCCTTGTTGCAGACAGCATTAGAACAAGCATGATTATACCAAGGCATTCTTGAATTAGTCAAAGGATATGAGAAAGGAATGTATACTTCCATGCTCGAGAGAATAACCTCAGTAATGTGCAAGGCACACCCAGATGGCTCCCGGCCATGGAAGCAATACTCATTCCAGTCAAGATACTCATTTCATGCGGAGATTGTCAGGCGTGATAGGACTGATCTTGCTGGTGCGTCTCTTGAGTTTGTGGAAGGGTTTTGTTCTTTGGGAGACATGTTATGTGCTGGAGGCTGTCATGAAGTTGGTTCTGTGGCTAGAGTGAGGAGTGGTTGAAAGAAGTTCTAGGATCTGTTCTCTCTCCTGACATTGAGAGGGCTCTCCCTCCGTATTATGGGATCTTTGTATGAGGCATGTGTTAGGTGTGTAATGATTAATGGTGGTGAGAGGAAGGGGATATCCGTAGACTCAAACGTACAGAAACGACAATGGTTAGGTGGATTTGTGGTGCACCCTTGAATGAGAGGCCTGGATGGACTTGGTTTACAACGGAAGGGTTAAAGGGAAGGATAGGACTGAAGTTTACTGGTGTTGTGATGAGGAGTATACTGTTCTTTGACAGATATCAATCAACTGGTTTGGGCACATGGAAAGGATGGGGGTTGACAAATGGGTGCAGAAAGTGAGAAGTGTGAACACTGGGGCTAGGGTTGCGAGAGGCAGACCAAAAAAGACCTGGGACGAGATCATAGAGTGTAACTCAGGAATAAGAGATTGAGTAAGGAGGCTGCCGGAGACCGAGCAACATGGACAGCCGCCATTTGGTGACCAAGGAAGATGCATGCAAGCATGTTGGAGCCTTTGTAAACGATGGAAAACAAAGATATACGGTATACTGTATAATATTTTATATATTCGGTCAAAATGTGTACCGTGATCAATTTTTAACATTTTTGGTGCGCCAAGTTCTTCTGACCGAAGAACTAGCACGTTCGTCGACCGCATGACCTGCGTCGCACCATGAAGCCGTCAAATTGAGTTATATATATATATATATATATATATATATATATATATATATATATATATATATATATATATATATATATATATATATATATATATCGGCGTGATGAGCAAAGAAATTGCTGGAATGGGATGGAGATTTGGTTGTGGTGGAGCTGGGAAGGGACAGTATACGCTAATTATGTGAGAGTTATTGGATTAGTTTTGTGGAATCAGTGAACGTATATTTGCAAATCTCGTCAACAATGAAAATGTCAGAGGGTAAAAAAGTAGGAATGTGGGATAAAAATGGTTGGAATACGCTGGAAATGTGTGGCCTTTGGCGGGGAGCTATGCAAGTATTAATCATCATCATCATCATCATCGTCATCATCATCATCATCATCATCATCATCATCATCATCATTCAGATCTCTTTTTCCATCTAAGAATGGGATGAAGGTGGGTCGGAAGAGTATGCACTGTGAAAATGGTTGTAATAGGATTAATAGGCTCAGTGAAGTGAAGATTTATTTCAGAATATTTCCAACAACAACAACTACAAGATATACCTACATTGTTCTCATTTATATGACATCTTGTGACGCAGGTTAAATATTCTAACTGTAGTCGAAGTAAAGCGTAAAGTAGGTAAGTCGTGGCTGAAGGGTGTAACGCTGTTGGTAGTTCTGGAGGACAGCCGAGGCCACTTGTTCCTTTTGCAGTCTCAGAATTTTCAAAACTCATCCCCTCCATACAATGACGTCTGTTATTCCTTCTTCTTTTTGTTTCCGCTCGAATTTAATCAGCACTGGAGAAACTTTCCGAAGAGAGATTTGAAGCCTTCATCATCTTTCTCAGTAACATAGGTCTTCTCCAAACCGAATTTAGGCTTCTAGATGTTAAGAATAAGAAATATAAATGCAAGAAATACACTGAGGTGGTTTGGACATGTGGAGAGAATGGAGAATGAAAGACTGACTAAGAGGGTGTATATAGGTGAGGTGGAGGGAGGGAGAGGGGGGGGTAGACCGAGGATGAGGTGGAGGGATGGAGTTGAGAGGTATATGAGGGAGGGGGGGGTGAGTTGGGGGGAGGGTAGTCAAATGGTGGGTGACAGAGCGACTTGGAGGCGTTTTGTCTGCGGCCACCCTTTGCGGGATTAGGGTGTCGGGTTATAGATAGCTAGATAGAAGAAAACGTCATGGTAAAGAAATTTCAAATAAGATCTTTTCTAAGTAACAAGTCATCATCAAGCGCAATGGATTCATTCACAAAGTCTTCGGAATACCAAACTTTAAAATATGCTTTTGACCATTAGGTACCATACAATTGCAGTTTCAACTGTCAGTCTAAATGAGCAGTGTGATTTGCACTCTCTGGATGTGTGCTTCCACAGTAGGCGTGTTTCCTCAGTTTTAGTCTGACGAGTTGACGAGATGACGTCTCCACTCTCTTCGACGAGCTCAGCCTCTGTGAGTCATATACTATTATGGCTTTATATCCAACAAATAAAAAACAAAAAATGCAGCCGCAGGAGGTGGAGCAAATTCTTTCATTAGGTTGCGCACATCACTACGTTTGTTGGCGCAAGCAACTCACCCCAGCTGCACACGTCATAAAACATAGCATGAACATTCTGCAACCGAAATGCTCGATCAGGTAGCGCAGTTGGATAGAGATATTAAAACTGTATGTGTGTAAACTCTTACTGTAAAAATGAATGACTGAGTCAGCTACTGTGATAGCTGGCCAATTAAGTGCCAGGCATTATAACTATTGTGAGACAGCCCGTCAACCAATAATAAATTCACAGAATAAAAACCGAGTTGAGAAGAACTGACATGAAGTTCAAACGTCCACACAAAACTGCACAACAGATATGCAAAGATAATAAGGCTTACTAAAATTATAGCGAATCAATATCATCCGACGCGTAAAGTTTCTCCGTTGTGAGAAAATTGCTAGAAGTTTACCAGGATAAAGTACCAAAGTTGTATTGACTCAGTGACGCTCTTATGAAATCCGATTTAACCCTCAAAATATTCAGGGATTTTCTGTGCTGAAGAAAATTGAAGGGTAGAAAATTTGATATACAGTTCTATCACAGGGAGAGAGTTAATTTCGTCAGTCCGATGACGTCTTTTTCGTTTAATTCTTGCTACTGTACCTTCAGACAGTTATATTCAACAGGATAATGACGGCTATTTCTTACCCCTGCACCCTGAAAATTCTTTCTTAATCTAAGTATAATAATCTGTAGACAGCACGAACAAAAAAAACTTCTAAAATTTTTAGTTTGATTCCATGGGCCAAGGTCACAAATGAAGGTCAGACGTAATACTGGCAATACAACTGGAGTTAATATTTTGGAGAGTGGGGCTGGTGTGGGATAGGAATCATAGGAATGGCTATGCAATTTTGATATGTATTCAATTAAAGCCTAATCATACATATCCAAATAATCTTTCCAATTTCTCTCCTATATTAAGCAATGTTATAATCGGGCCAAAAATAAATTACTTGTCACTGTAATATGAAGCAACCAAACTGGACCCCTGCATCTTATAACATATTTCTAGTATTTGTAACAGCAACTCTCTTCGACTTAGAAATAGCACCCTAATATGAAAGGAGTTAGGGAAGGATGTACCTAATCCCTCCAGCCCTAAAAGTGTCTGCTAAGTCGATAATTTGTCAATAAATAGCAAATGAAAACAGAAAATTGAGTTATCGTCTGATCTAAATTAACTGACCAAATTTAATCCACACTGTCTAAACTAATCCCCTAATCCTCTGAACATAAATAATAGTAATCTAGCCTAACCTCGCCTCTTCTAACCTTCCGTAGTTTTACCTTAATATACTCTAGCCTAATTTATTCTATCTGCCCCCACTTAATCTAGCCAAATCAAACCTTTCTAATTTAGGGTCGCATACGGTAACATAGCCTATGCAAATACCACCAAATTCAACCCAAACTAGCATAATTTCATCAAGAGAGAGAGAGAGAGAGAGAGAGAGAGAGAGAGAGAGTGTGTGTGTGTTTGTGTGTTGGAAATCCACGCTTGAGTGAAGATAAATGATGCGCAGGGAAGCTGGGGGTCATCGGTCCGGTAGATAACATGAATCTGATAGGCAGCCACACACAGGCATAAAGATGGATATGTTGTGTGAAAATGTAGGTAGGTAGCGATTGATAGATTTTACATGCAGGATCTTATACTGTATACACAAAGGCAGATGGTGTATATAGGCAGGTAGCGGTCGACAGATACTTTGCAGGCAGGATCCACATACATAGAGGGAGTCACTAATCACTATGCAGGCAGGTAGCTGTTAACAGATAGATTTTAAAGACAGGCACAAACATACATACAGTCAGACAGTCTAGGTAAGCAAACAGGGAACGATGGATGACCAGTTACACAGACAGACACATTGTATAAATATGCAGGTAGTATTTAATGAGTGACTCTGGCAAAGAGCCTCCACGTGGTGGCGCTGTGTACCCTGAATGGCGCAAAGTAGCTGCACCGTCCACTTGAGGGACAAACTTCCTCATTTTTCCCCTGCATCTCGCCGCTGGCAACAACCCTGCTCCGTTGCTGGTGAGACAAGGGGGTACCGGTTCCCTAAACGACTTATGTACTGTATTATATATGTTGAACGAACGCACAGAAGCAGTTGCTTATCTGTGGTTGACCGGTCTCGGCCAGGCAGACTGGAGATAACGAACAACATCATATATATATATATATATATATATATATATATATATATATATATATATATATATATATATATATATATATATATATAGTTAACAGTTGCTGCAAACATAGGTATGGAAGCAGATGGACAGAGGAATAAATACCGGCACACTGTTGGATGTACAGTACAAAGGTAAACACAAACATGCAAAAATCAACAGAGTGATAAGAGTATACCAACGGTCTAACACACATTGGTCAGTTGTCTGGGAGGCTGATGATAAATTATTATTCCTGAGTAACAAAAAGAGCCAGATGTGTATACTGTACATAATACTACTACTATAGATTGCACAAATGCAATAAATAACTGAGAAAACGAGTCGCATAGAAATAATTCGTACTTATTAATTCTAATTAATACCTTGGTTATAAAATGTGTAAATTTGTTTCTGTTTTGTTGACAGTCCCCCTCCTATCTCTCTCTCTCTCTCTCTCTCTCTCTCTCTCTCTCTCTCTCTCTCTCTGATGGTAAGTGACAGATAGACAGATGTACCGAGCGAGCGAACTAGTGAGTGATAGACAAAGTGATAGATGAATTCAGTGGTGTGATGAAGATGGATGGCTTTTGATAATTCTCACCACACATCATCATCATCCTTATCATTACGATTACTTCTACGACCATAGTGTCATCATCATCACCATCATCATCATCATCAGCAGCAGCAGCAGCATCAAAACCATTATCATCATCATAACGATTACCATTGCTACCACCTCATCCACACCATCATCAACTTTACATTCACAAGCATCATCAATCACTACTACCCCCAGCACTAAATCACCATAATCATCAAAGTCATTATTGCTGTCATTATCATCATCAGTTACTACTACTACTGGCTATCAGCGGCATTATCGCTATCAAAATCGTTGGCATTAGCATCAGTATCATCGTATCATCACACCATTACATCATCAGCACCACATTATCACAGCTATCAACACATCATTATCCTCATGTTTTATTACCAGCAAGACTGCGATAACCACCACATCACACCCACACCATAAACCCCCACCACATCACCACCACATCATCAACACTTAACAACATCAACATCACAGCACCACCACATCAACATTTGGCAACATCACCATCACAGCACCACCACATCAACACTTGGCAACAACAACACCACAGCACCACCACATCAACACTTGGCAACAACAATATCACAGCACCACCACATCAACACTTGGCAACAACAACACCACAGCACCACCACATCAACACTTGGCAACAACAACACCACAGCACCACCACATCAACACTTGGCAACAACAATATCACAGCACCACCACATCAACACTTGGCAACAACAATATCACAGCACCACCAACTCAACACTTGGCAACATCAACATTACAGCATCACCACATAACCATATTCACAACACAACGACACTATCATCACCACATCAGCACCCCCACACCATCACCAGCACATCATTATCATACCATCAATATCACCGTATCACAACCGCATCATTACCACCACATCATCGCTACATAACTACCATTACATCATTATTGCATTAACACCACCATATCATGCATCCGACTCTGGACATACACTTATCAGTCTGTTCCTTGATGCTCAGCGGTCCTCCTAAATGCTGCACACCTTCACACGTCACCTTCTTAGGACTAATACCCACCATCCATACTGAATAAATGCTAAACTGACTTACTAGGGTCTATCGTTACGACGTTAGAAGGGGTTGATTTTTTTGACACTTGGAAGGATATAGTGGGAGAACATAAATCTTTGCGGCGATTTTCGATGAGGCAGATAAAGAAGTTCGTCACAAGCTGGGATGTAATACAAAGTTCCTAACCCTTACGCAAAACTTCAATTGTGACATATTAACGTTCTTTTTGTTGTTTGTTTAGCTTGGTAAATCGCCTGACGTTAGTCTAAATGAATACAAAGTATATAATTCGCAGGCCAAGTTATAGTGTACAGTAAATTATAATGAAATTCAGATCATTAGCTTATGTCCAGCCCAAGCCTGGGATCAGAAAGACATTTCTAACACAGTCAATGGGGTACGAAGCCACGTTGCCGTCTTCTTTCATTTCGGAGAATTATGACGTGATTTCACTCAGGCCAGGCATAAAAACTAATTTCTGTATCTTTTGACTTAGTGGTTGATGGAGGCGCTCACCATCCACTCAATCGATGTAGTGATGCTCTCGTGTGCCTGCCCTCTCCACTGTTCCATTCTTCTTTCCATCCTTCCCTTTCCGTTTCTCTTTCCTTCATTTTTTCCTCTTCCATCTGTCTACGGGTGACTCTACACTGAGTGACAAGCCAAATCGTTTCCTGTACACAAGGAAACCATTTACTACGCTGGGAGGGAACCATATAACCAAATTTGGCGCCTGGTGGTTTAGTGGGCAATTAAGGACCTCCAATCGGATTGAGCCGGTGCAGGTTTATATCCAAGGGATGGTTGGGGTTTATTGCTCACGTAATGCAACTCAGGGATGAGTGAGGCTGGTCACTCTAATCTTAAATGTCAGGACCAACTTGCTTAGCCCCGGGCTCCGACGCTCCTCATGGGGCAACACTGGATTAGATGATGAATGAATGAATGAATGAATGAATGAATGAATGCATGTATCTTGGATTACCAAAAACTGATAAAAACAAAGCTGCATACGATATTGCTAGCAGGTAAAAGTAGCTGTCTAAAACTGAACATGAACATGAAAAAGTAAAATACTGAGAAGCAGTAAGGACAGATTGAAGAGAAAACTAATGCGATAATTTTAGCATGTCGTCATAGCCGACTAAAATGGGTGGAGTTAGGATGCTCGACTCCACCGGCCAGCACTTCTTGCAAGCAACCCCGTACGTTCCACGGCTCAGGAGACAAAAATTGCTCATTGGGTCAACATTCCCTCCACACGTTTTGGCGTCGAACTAATGTAGTGTAATGACGACCAGTTTCATTATTGTTGGTTATTTTAGCAAGATCTTATTGATGTTTATACAATGCCAGCAGTGTGAAGGAAGTATTGAATACATGTGTTCCTATAAGTTCTTTCCTTCTCTGACAGATGTTTTCAAAGAGGTCGTAGCTTCAAGAAAATGTGGAAAACAGTTTTGGAATGATGAAAGCTGAATAATTATAATCCCGCGTGTGGTTGTGCGCTGGTATACAGTTTTGATCAAATCAGGAGAACGGCTCAATTACTGATAGCGGTCGTATTAGCTTAGTCATGAAAGACCTCGTGGCAATTCTTCCTTAAAACTACTTTATATAATTTGAATATTGCACATTTATAGTCTCAATTCAAGTAGCTAGCGAAGAAGCTTAACGATATCTATCCCAGTGCCAAAATGACCTGCTAAAACGACACAGAAAGAGAGGAAAGGAGGTCAAGACAGACGACCATTTCGCTATACAGCTAAATATAAGGTCGGCCACTGTAGCGAGGCAAACATGGTAGCACTGTAAACAAACGTGGAACAAGACCCTATCACTACCCACTTGAAGATGACAATGGCACATCAACAGTGGACAATGATAAGCGCCCATCCTTCCCCCGGGGCCACCACCTCCATCACAATACGGGGACCAATATGGATGTCCTGAATGCCCCTTCCCCTGGGGCCCCGTCTGGAGGAGTTGGCCGAGGAAACAATGTGGGAATTGGACAACTTGGCGGTTTTCCTTCCGCGCTATTTTTTTCTTTTTTACTTTTCTTTATTTCTTTTATTTTTTAACCTACGCCTCTACCCCATCTCCAGGAAGTTGTCCGTGAAAACAATGGCGCAACTGGACAACTTTGGGGCCCTCCTTCCAACCATGATTTTTTTTTCATTTTGCCATAACCACCCCCTCCCACCCCAGACCTAACTCACGCCTCCCTCGAGGGGTTGGCCGGGGAAACAATGGGTGAATGGGTCAACTAGGATGAGGCTTTGGTTACCTACAGTTCTTTTTTCTCTTTTTTTTTTTTTTTCGAGTGAATCGTGGCTGGCTTTCGTTCGGTTTCGTTCCTGGACAATTTTTATGGCCTCTCTCTCTCTCTCTCTCTCACTCTCTCTCTCTTTACTATATTATCTACCAACTTACCTATCTGTCCCATCTTATCCTTTTAGGCACTGGCAATTGCTCAGGGTATATGTAGCCTGCCACAACTCATCGTGCACATCCCATCACATTTAGCTAATCACCTCCCATTCGTAATTCTATGCGGCGTGTTACGTTCCGGATGCCTTCAGTCTCGATGATATGCTGGTATTTTACTGTTCTCTTGCTTATTCCACACGACCGTATAGAATTTGGCAGTTTTTTTCGTACTGAAGGGGTTTATGAACGCTATATATAACCTATCCAGGTTGACTGGACTCTCCTCAGCAAGAAAGAATAAAAAACATCGTCACTGTACTCAGGTGGTTACACATTCATACGGTCCTTTGCTGCTGACATCTCCAGGCAGGTGATGGTGTGGACTACGGGATCCGTGCCCTGATGTCACTAACCCCACCAGTACAAGAGGCCGCCAGAAAGATGAATAGAATAGCTTGGCGATACTTAGAACGAAACATAAAATTCGTTCCGGTACTGAAAGGGTTAATGACCATGTATGTTGCTTCACAGCGCCATAAATTGCTCGTATGGATAAATAATAACCACATACCTGCACTGTGAGTTTGGAGGTAAGGTATTCATCGGTCAGCGTACCCTTCTGTAGACGCGTGTACACCAAATCTACAGTTCTGACTTCAGTCCGTCCTGACCGATGTTCACTGGATAATAGTGGTACGTCCTTTCATATGCCTGCTTATGTTCACACCCTGTCTTTCCACCGATGACGTTTGCAGACCCTGACACATACACGTGCATTGATACAGCAACATTTCTAATTTCACATGTATCACTCTTTTTACAGATTGCTGTATCCCTGCAGTTCTGCTGTGTGTGTGTGTGTGTGTGTGTGTGTGTGTGTGTGTGTGTGTGTGTGTGTGTGTGTGTGTGTGTGTGTGTGTGTGTGTGTGTGTGTGTGTGTGTGTACATAATTTACACCCTAATGTCGACAACTACACCTTGGGTATATTGAACGCTACACAGTCCTTGCCCCGCTACCAGACGATTTTATTCAGAGTAGAAAGAGTATTAGAAAGTGAATAATAAAGACTATAACTAACTCCTCAATTCCTAAAATAAAGTTTCTCCCAGCCGAATAAAATTGTCTGATGGTCGTAAGAAAAAAACTGAAATGATGTCATGGGAGTGAAGTGGTTGCGATCTTTGGGTGGCGAGGCAGTGGTGAGTGGGAATGAAGCAGTGTCCTGGAGATGCCCATCGTGGTATTTCCAACGTTATCAAGGGGGTATTCCATGAAGGATGATGAGTCTAACGCTCGAGCTGTACTTACAATTTCCCACCAAAATTATTTTCAGCCAGTTCACTCAGATGATATATTTGTCATATCATCGCTGCCACCTCCAGGCGATTATGTTCTTCTTAGGAGAGACTTCTCGAACCGCAGGGGTTAGGTGCTGCTCGTACTATGTGAAATCATTCTTTTGCTTGATAAAATCACCTGGAGATATACCTCTTCACTTTGGTTAGGTCTTAAATTGGAATCTCATTTTCTTGAATGTCAAGCAGTGGCATGAAACTTACTTTAATATATAGAGCTAGTCATGAAGAAGTGCTATGGAAAAGATGTAGAGGGGTCATAATGTCATAAGTTGCCTCTGCGCTAAAGGAAATATGCTGTAAAAGGACGAAAATCTCCTCTGGTTTTAGGTACGCAAACTATATATACAGTACAAACATCAGTTAACTCAATGGTTTATCTTCAGACTCTGAGATCTTTCCAAAAATTAATAAACTCTCTGGAGCTGAAAGGAAAAAAAAAAAAAAAACTCTTGATCGTGGAGAAGAGGTTATAGGCTAATATGAATGATGAGTAAAAAGTAGACTGATCATTGGGTACAAGATACTGTGCTCACTATGATTATCTATCTATCTATATGATGTACCCTTAATTTTTCTTCAGCCTCTAAGCTTCGGTTCTTTTTCGTCATACTGCACAAATGCTTGACGGCGCTTAGGCTACGTTCTCCATTTCCTGACCAGTCAGCATCACTACCCATTCCGCAACTTCACTCCTCCCAGCAACCATAAACTTAATCTTTGTTATATTCACTACCAAATATTGTTTCTTACACTCACTTCCACCCTCATCTGCCAAACCTTGAATCTTCCATCGTCTTCGCTTAACAGAAGAGTCTCATCGACAACCAGCAATACAGGCGGTTTCCAAACCCTATACCTCTTTCGCTAGTGACACTTCGGCATTAGCTTCCTCGCCTTGTAACTCTTTTATAGCTCAATCCATATAGATAAAACTAAGCAGTCATGGAAGCATAAAGAATTAATGTTTCAATCCAGCATTCAGATTAGAGATTTCCCTTCGTTCGTTCTAGGCATGCGCTGCTCTCCTTGTACCTGCATGTATACTCTTAACAGCATTCTGCAGGATACTATCTACTCCAAATACTGCAATATCCACATTCTCTCTCTCTGTCCCCTCTGCTGTATACTTTCTCAGTATCCATGAAAACAGCGTACAACTCCTTCTCTTCTCGAAATACATTGTATATATATATATATATATATATATATATATATATATTGTATATATATATATATATATATATATATATATATATATATATATATATTGTATATATATTGCCACTTAGTATGTGTTTTGTGGATTTTGAAAAGGCGTTTTGATAGTGTTTCACGTGAAGCAATGTTGAAAATTATGAGATTCTATGGTATACCAGAAAAGTTTGTAAATATTATCAGAAGCCTGTATGAAGGTACTTTTAGTAAGGTAATGGTGGGTGGTTCTTTGAGTGATCCAATTAAAGTTAGGTCAGGAGTGATTCAAGGAGAAGTTCTTTCGCCACTGCTGTTTGTTTTGGTTATGGATTATGTTATGAGAAAGGTTGTAAGGAGAACAGGTGCAGAAATTAACTGGTAAGAAAATAAGAAGCTGATGGATTTGGACTATGCTGATGATATTGTACTAATTTGCGGAAGTATTTACGAGATGCAGAGGGTGCTTGATTGTCTGGTGGAGGAAGGAGAAAAAGTGGGATTGCTAATTAATTGTGGAAAGACTGAAATTATTAATATGAACGTGGAGAACCAAATCGATTGTGTAATTGGGAATAATGTGGTGAACAATGTAGAAAACTTTAAATATCTGGGAGCGACTGTATCATCTAATGGACCATTAAACAATGAAATTGAGGAGATAATTAGACAGGCTTGGCGAGCTGTTGGAATGTTGAAATCTGTTTGGAATAATAATATGCTATCGGTACATACTAAAGTGAAAATTTACAAGTCCATGGTTAGATCAATTTTAATTTATGGGCATGAGTCATGGTACAGTACAATTGCAACAGATCAGAAAGTATTAGCATTTGAGAATAAAATACTGAGAAGGATTCTTGGAGTAAAGTGGCAAGACAGAGTTACAAATGAAAGAGTAAGGGATATTACGAGAGTGGAACCAGTTAATGAATATGTGAGACTGTTTCGCTGGAAGTGGCTGGGGCACATATACAGAAAAGAAGGCAGTTTAATACAGGATGAGCCAGAGTGGACTGCTAGAGGAAGAAGAGGTAGAGGTAGGCCGAGGGAAACCTGGTTGAGGACAATGAAAAGAGAAGCAGGAGAGGAGTGTCGGTGGGACCTGAAGGAGATGACAAGAGACAAATATTGGTGGAGAGAGTTCATCGAGGCCCTATGCATCCCGTGGGGTGCCACAGGAAATGACTGATTGATTGATATATTGCATTAATATGTACAGTATATATCCAACGTCGTGTAAGACTGTTAGAAAATGAGGTACACTGACCATTTATATGTCTTGTGTTAGAAAAATCCTAATTTTTAAAAATAACAAGTACTTACATTTTGCATAGCCACCTAACAGACTTTTATTATATTATCTATAACTTATGGCAGTCAAGCTTACATGCGATGGGAATGTTTGTCAGTTATATTGTCCCCCTAAAAGTAGGCACAGCGCGATGAGCTGGATTCTGAAACCAAGTCTAGTGTGGCAGTTATAAGTGAAGAACTATTGTTTGTGTTAACTTCCCTGAAGAGCAGACAAAGAGATGTCTCATTCATCACATTTGTTCAACAAAGTGTGAACGACATGTATCTTTATCCTACAAATCGTTCTCTGTATCCTTAAACTGACAATACAAACGATATTAACATTTTCTGAGGTGGTTCTCTCTCTCTCTCTCTCTCTCTCTCTCTCTCTCTCTCTCTGAGTACTTCCTCCGTACTAAAGGATCTTTGTATGCAGCATGTGGTAGGAGTGTTATACTGTATGGTAGTGAGACCTGGGCAGTAAAGGAAGAGAATATTAGCAGGCTCAAACGTACAGAAATGACAATGATTCGGTGGATGTGCAGTTCGGTCCTGAATGCGATGCTTGGGGGGGGGGGGCTAGGTTTATGATGGAAGAGTCGAGGAGTAGGATGGGACTGGAGTGTATTGGTGTTTTGATAAGGAGGGGTAGACAGATGGTTTGGGTATGTGGATAGGATGGGGGATGATAATGGGGTGCGAAAGTGAAAAGTGTTAATGTTAGGAGTAGGGTTGCGTGAGGAAGACCAAACAAGACCTAGGACGAGGCCACTGAGTGTGACCTCAGGGATAAGGAATCACTGAGTGAGACGTCAGGGATAAGGGAATAAATAAGGAGCTGACAGAGATCAAGCAGCGTGGATAGCCGCCGTTAGGTGACCACGGCCGACGCATGCAAGCATGTTGGAGCCTTAAAAAAACGGACAAAAACGAACGAACGAATACATATGTACACAGATAGACAGGTACATACATAGGTATGAATATATAAATAGATAAATTCAGATACATATTTATGAATATGTATGGATGAATAGATAGATAGATATAAATAGATAGATAAACAGATACACACACAAGTGGGGTTGGTGGAGGATTAGTGCCCCTCCCTGTAAAACAATTAACTCTAAGCCCTTGGCCACCCCGTTTGGGATACATGGCGTCTGGCCATTTTTTATTAATATATATATATATATATATATATATATATATATATATATATATATATATATATAATGTCTAATTTAATAGATAGATAGATAAATACTGTACATACATATATGTATGTATATAGATAGACAGATAGACAGATAGATAGATAGATAGATAGATAGATAAATATATATATATATATATATATATAGGAGAGAGAGAGAGAGAGAGAGATCTGGGAATGTAAGTGCTCAGACAAAATGTGTTAATATTGCTTTTCTAGTACGCATCTCAGAGAGAATCCGGTGTACACACGTTTCCTAAAATCCTCTTGTTCTTTCTCTTTACCACTGCTTTTTTCTATCTCATTCTGTAAGTATCCTTCGATATATCTTCCCCACTTTGCATGAAATGAAAAATTCTCTATGACTGGCACACACACCCATTTTTCGCTTGGACAACAGACCTGTCTCACCCGACTTCCAGTCTGCCGGCATACTACCCATATCCCAGGTCATTATTCACGTCTTCCAGATTTACTCAGTCACTGTCTCCATACCACAACATTTCGGCAAACACTCCGTCAGTCCTTGGTACATGTGGAGGTGTAGGAGGACTACTGGGCCTTGGGATAGGCAACTGCCCCCAAGAAATAGGCCCTGAGCCTTTGCCCAGAGTCGGACACATTAAAAAAAAAAAAAAAAAAAAAAAACTTGTCCTAGTTTGATACTCATCATTGCATTAAACTCTTCAGTCCTACTAAACTTTTTCTCCCCCTCTGAGTATGTACAACTTTGCTTGATTATGTATCCATTTAGCCACTTACTATACGCCAACAGAAGACTGATTCCAGCAGACCTCACATGTTACCTGCTGGACACAAATGCACATCATTTCCACTGTAATGTCCAGGGGATATTCATGTAGTATTTGGCGGGATGGTATTAGCGATGGTTTTGTGGTGTGCCGGCGGGCCGTTGTGAAAGTGCCGGAAAATCCCATTTAATGACATTAAATTCTCAAACTGTTCCCTGACAACAAATCTGAGCCTGCTTCCTTGTAAACCACAGCCCATTTGCTGGCGGTGAAAAAAGGCTTATGTCGGCTAAGTGAATTTGAATGTTGAAGGCGTCGAGACAGGCTGAGATGATATACTGGGTGTGAATTCTGAGAAAATGAAATATGAAAGCTGAGGATGCAAAGAAATTATTGGAGACAATTTTGACTCCTTATCTCCATCATTTTATTGTCACTATTACCAATCGACATTTTTTAATATTCAGACTGGAAGGCCAGTTTAATAGTCAATGAGGCTAACGATAGTCATATCTAATCTTTACATACAAAAAAAAAAGTCTCTTAAGCTGAATAATATCTCCTTGTGGCAGCTGGGACGTAATAATTGTTACCCACTTCGATATGACGGGGCTCTCTGGGAACGAGAGAAATGTTAACTGTTCTCACTACGCCAGATGATTTGATTCGGCTGTGTCCCGTCGTGGCTTAAACGTTAAAACAGCCTCTATTAATCCTGTGATGAGACTAGAAATTTCACTGCGAAATATAAATATATATATATATATATATATATATATATATATATATATATATATATATATATGTTTTTTTTTTCAGGTACCGAGTGGCCTCTTATCGCATTGAACTTAAGTATGGGACTCTGAATGTATGCTAACCAAAGAATAAACTAACGAAGGGCATAATACTTCACTACGACAATTTATTTTTCTATTTTCATCTCATTATCTCCAATAGATTTTATTCAGCTTGAAGCAATACATCAAGTTATGAAGAGGATAGGGACTCTGTCTCACCCTTTACTGATGGAGAGGGACGCCTTCACGCAGTGGCACATACAGTATATAACCGACGGTTATGCAAACGTTTCTCAGCTCTCACCCTACTCGTATGTTCCGAAAGGAGGTTACTGGACTGAAGGAGACAGACAGCTTTAGCCTGCAGTTCAGTGGGCCAATGTCGTAGCCATAGGGGTCGCTAAGTTGGCCAGGGGAACCCATATAATATGCCTGACCACTCCAGTTGCCACCTCTTATTTCCGGAAGAACACCTCCGGCCTCCTATGAAGTTCTTGGACCACCCGTACGTGGGCTTGACCACCCATTGGTTAGCCCATTTTACAAATCCCAGCTATTCCTCTGCAGTGGGTTTGCTTTCAGATGAGCCTGGGGCCACCACAACAAAATAATAAGAACACAAACAGCTACAAGGCGGCTCTACACAGGTGAGTATAACCTTTGGTAGTATTGTGAATAAAATTCTTGCTGACTCACACAGACTAAAGAGGCTAGCGCAGAGAGAATGGGCACATGTCAAACATCAGTATGAAAAGCGGGATTATAGGCGAGCAAAAATGGTAGATTGGTGTACGACAGAAAACAAATAGGCCAGAGTTTTAATCCTTCAATCGATGGACTTTTTTTTTTTTTTTTAAATCTTGCCCCATCAGATGATTTCATTCAGTGCAGGAGAGCTCCCAATACTGACGAGGTTAATGACGGGTATATAAAACTGGTCCAATAAACTTATTAGAAGTAAAATAATATCGTCTGCTGATAGGAAAGAAGAAATACAAAATGCATCATCGTCATGAAAGGGTTGAGCTGAGTATCCCTGGCGAATTTTGAAGTGCTGAGTCTGTTGGTCTTTTGTTGGGTGACGTGCCACTCCACTCAGCCTATTGTTCCTTTGTCCCTTTGTTCATTTGCCCGACTATTACGTGTTTATGTCAGTTTTTTGTCGGGCGGATTTGTCAGTGGATGTAGTGGTGGTGATTCTCTCTCTCTCTCTCTCTCTCTCTCTTGGTGCTGGAGACTTCGACAAATCGAGTTCTAGGTGTTTTGCTGATCTAAGCAACGAACTCTTCCAACGACAAGGGGTAGTACATTGTTTCCATACGACTCAAGGGAGAACTGAGCAGCATCCGAATAATAGTAATTGTAGAAATGTCGGCTGTAAACAAAGAAGAATGTACTAGCTAAAACAGTGAGAATGAGAATGATAGCAGTACCACCACCATTATGCTAACCTAACTCTCCAAAGTCAAGCAATACATGAATGCTACCGTCCACGGCTGAGAGTTACAGAGTCTTACGTTCCCAGCCGTAACTGACATTTAATTTTTTCCGAAACGAAGAGGAAAAGGAGGTGCAGAAATTTCCCACACCTCCCGGCATTCCTACAAAAACACAAACAAGCCATAGCTACAAAGGGCCACTGGTCGTGTGTTTGCTTGCGAATGTCAACGAGAGCAGGAAACTTGGCAAGCGGGCGGCGTCAACACCCTGGCCAGTTAAGTGACGTACACATATACATTCTTCATTCTTCCCTCGGTCTCCTTGGCTCCGTTTCACAGGCTAAACCGTCCATAACAATCACGTCTCGGCAACACCTGTGGGGTTCGAGACTTTCCACTGAGAGAGGGAGACAGACGGAGACAGAGAGGTGCAACCCTTTTCACATGCATGCATGCCAACTTCATTCTTTTAGTTCTAGTATTTGTTTCTCTCTCTCTCTCTCTCTCTCTCTCTCTCTCTCTCTCTCTCTCTCTCTCTCTCTCTCTCTCTCTCTCATATTCTTGATTGCAATATTACATACGAATCCTCATATACTGAGCGTCCGTTACTTAGCTAAGTGCAGAATTTAATGCCTCCCATTAAGTAATTTTTTTTTCATTTGTTTTTTTGCTTCCGCCACTTCATTTCGTGCAATTTAGGTCAGAGCTCTGGTTAGGAAAGGCTGCAGATATATTATATGTACCATATATATATATATATATATATAATATATATATATATATATGCAGTATATATACTGTACATACAGGGTGACCCCCAAAAAACTCCCACATTTCGAAAGGCTGTAGCACTGGCAGTAGTGAGGCAGGAGGGGCGGGGCTAGGGTCTGTTGGTAGCCCAACCCCAACCGTCCTCAGTCGCCAACATCGCATAGTCGGGAGCACACCGTGCGTTCGCTGTCGAAGTGTTCCTCACAAACAACTGTTCCGTGATTGCTGGGCAGAGGGCCTTTCGAAGACGTTTCAGTATTCCACGGAACCAAAACGTTCCAGATCGGAAAACCATCTTGCAGTGGGTTGAGAATTTCAGGGCAACAGGCTCAGCTTTAAAAAGAATATCTCCTGGTTGACCTAGAAGTGCTCGTACGCCTGAGAATATTGAAGCATTGAGGCGATCTGTTGTGCAGTCTCCGAGATGTTCTTATGCTTTAGCTGTAGGGATATCACGGGAAATTGCAAGGAGAATTTTACCTTCACTTCCATCCATTCAAAATGATGGTTGTGCAAGAAATCAATGCGAGAGACTGGATAAGTCGCAGGGAGTTATGAGAGAACATTCTGCAACGTGTTCCGGAAGATGCTGTTCTCTTGTGCAGTGACAAAGCTCATTTTCATTTGAGAGGCTCTGTAAAAAAACAAAATTTTCATTGTTGGTCTGAAGACAACCCTCGCATGCTACACGAAAGACCGTTCCACTCCAATCGAGTGACTGTGTGGTGTGCTGTTGCCGATGTTGGCATCATGGGTCCTTATTTCTTTGAAGAGGGTGGTGTAACTTACCGTAACTTCTGATCGTTACATTGATGTGCTCGAAAACTTTCTAAGACCACAACTCGAACACCTTGAGCTTGAAGAACTCGATGTGTGGTTTCAGCAATATGAAGCTACGGCACACACAGCTCGAAGATCATTGCAAGTGCTGAGGGAAATGTTTCCGGATCGGGTGATCTCGTTGCATGGCGACGTTGGGTGGCCAGCCCGATCCCCTGACCTCGCCCCTTATGACTTTTTTCTATGGGGTTACCTTAAATTACGAGTGTATACTCATTGACCCCAAACTCTTGAAGCCCTTAAGGTTGCTATTCAGCAGGAGATAGCCGCTGTTCCACCCGACATGACCCGTCGAGCCGTGGCAGCCTTCAGAAATCGCCTCCAAGCGTGTATAGACAATGACGGCCACCATTTGGAGGAGATCATCACATGATGAATAAAAACTGTACTGAATGAAGTTTCATGTGTGCAAATAATATTTTGATTATCTTTAACCATTTTTTTTTTCATTTACCTTTGAAATGTGGGAGGTTTTCCTGGGTCACCCTGTATATATGCATACACACACACACACAAACACACACACACACACATACTGTATATACTGTATAGATACACACACACACATATATATATATATATATATATATATATAGATAGATAGATAGATAGATAGATATATATATATATATATATATATATATAGATAGATAGATAGATAGATAGATAGATATAAATAGATAAATAGATATAGATAGATAGATAGATAGATATACTGTATATACGAGAAATTAACGTATTTTTTCAGATTTAGGATAAATAATGTATATCTGAAATATTTAAAGAATGAAGTATGTTTCATCCAATACTTATCACATACCTGGTCATGTGGCAATTATCACCATTAGTGAAAAAGATGTCATCAAAGTTAGTTGAAGTCGTTTGGATGTTGGCAGAATGAAGCACTAAAGGCATCCTCTGACTTATGGGGTTAACGCTTTAGTAACTTTAGTCACAGGGCTGAGCCTCATAAATATACGATCAATTTCCTTGTTGTCGAATTAATTTTTGCCGTAAGGACAAGAAGATAATGCAGAATTATTCCTTGCATTGTTTTTCCTACAACAGAAAATCTTAGCCTGTGGGTGCATCTGACTCCTAATATACTGAGTAATTTCAGCATCTCTCCCACATAATAACAGGTATATACAAATTATCTCCTGTTACTTACTTTCTTCACTATTTTCTTCCATTTCATCTCCTTTCTTACCATTCCATGCATTTTTCTAACATTCTTCGTCTTCGTCTTCCCTTCCCGTTGCATCCAGTCCATTCCTCTCCTTTCTTCCACTTAACTTTCATTTCACTATGTGTCTTATCCTTTCATTCTCATCCATTCCCTTCCATTTTGTTTCAGGTACTACATTTCTCATTCAATCATTTTTTTCTCCTACTCATTTGATTCCCTCACTCATGTGCTATCCACATTCCATCCCTCTTTTCCTTTCACTCTCTTTCCTGTCGCCTCCCTATTCCATTCACCTTCCTATTTCCTAATTGCAGACAGTTTCCCCATGAACTGGTTAATCACTATGCCTTCTATTTTCCCATTCCCAATAAGTAGGCTACACTCTAACTTATTTTTCCATCAGCCACGCACAGGATCCAGGCAGTACCCATTTTTTCCCCTCATATTAAGTTTGTGCATTTTACGTCATTTTTATTCATCTTCATACCGCTGGATGATTTCCTTTTGTTCAGCGGTCAATCTCTTGTAATGCCAGGCTTAAAATCACTATCCGTTAATCCTTTCTGTACCAAAACCTTTTCTTTAATTGCTGCACACTTAGCAGGATGGAAATTTGGGGGCTTGGTCTGAGTGTGTGCGTATGTGTACTTGTATGCCTGTCCATCTACGGTCTGTCTATTCTTTGTATATAACCTCTTCAGTCCGGTGACGTATTCTTGATTTTATCCTTGCTGTTTGTTGGAGAGAAATAGGCTAAATACGTGAAGGGGTTATTGTAGAAGGGGGAACTGTGAAGAGACTGTGTACCTAAATCCGTCATTTAAAAAGGCATTCTCTAGTTAACAAATTAGTCTGCAAGTAACAACAATGGACAAGTATAATTTTACTAGATGGGGTACTTTACAGTCAATCTATCTAGTTCTCTCTCTCTCTCTCTCTCTCTCTCTCTGTACTATATATATATATATATATATATATATATATATATATATATATATATATATATATATATATATATATATATATATCTGTGTGTGTGTATACATGTATAGATAGAGAGATAAATAGATAGATAATATGTGTGTGTGTGTGTGTGTGTGTGTGTGTGTGTGTGTGTGTGTGTGTGTGTGTGTGTGTGTGTGTGTGTGTGTGTGTGTGTGTGTGTGTGTGTGTGTGTGTTGTTAAATAAAACTATATAGAGCTCAAGTTCGAATATAACGGTAACGGGTAAAAGGTCAAGGTTACTGAAGTGAAAGGAATGCCTTTCCAAGCTGTTGACCATTTTCACAGGGAGGTTGTAGTTAATTTTTGCTACCAGTGTACTATTTTACACATATTTATCTCAAAGGGAGACATCGTACTGAAGAGGTTACAAGCAGCCTCCCACAACACATCTAGTTTCATGACGTCTTTTCATCATCACCCGCTGGCTACGGTTCGACGATTTAACAGCTCATGGAAGCTTCTCGTCATGAAAGGTTAACAGTTCTAATTCCAACATAAAGAGTTCAAGTCCAGAGTATTGTTCTCAGAAACCAAACAACCATGAACACTTTTATCTTGTGCCGTTCCTACCAGTCCTCTCTCTCTCTCTCTCTCTCTCTCTCTCTCTCTCTCTCTCTCTCTCTCTCTCTCTCTCTCTCTCTCTCTCAAACAATTTCCTTTTATGCTCTTTAACTTCCTTTCAAGGCTACATTCTTGTTCATCTATTTTTGTCGGATTTACTCTATTGACGTCTCTCATCATTCTCATCCTTTCCACTCTCCTCCTATTCCTCTTCACTTCACATAACCCTATCCATTTCTCTTTCCACTGACTACCCTCTTTACTTTGATTTATCCACGTTATGCTCTTTCTTTCTCTTCCTTCCCTCTCCTCTTTTTCCGTTCTCTAGACTTTCGCCTCTTTCCTTCTTCTTTAACTCTGTGTCCCTTTTCTTGCCCTTTTTCTTCTTTCCATTCCTTGCCCTCCTAATCCCTCTGTTCCCCTTCATTTGATTCATTTCCCTCACTTTCTGTATCATTCTTTTCTTATCCTTCTCAAATCTCTTCAAATTCCTTCCTTTTCTTTTCGTTCCTTTCCATTTCCTTATACACTCCACGTTTATCTTCTGTTCGACTCATCATTTTTCTTTTTCATTTTCTTCCTTTCTGTTTCATCATCTCTTTTTCACTTCTTTTCTCTTCCATTCTTTATTACTTCCCTTCATTCTTTTCTGTTCCTTCTCTTTACCTTCCATATCCCAACATTACTCTCCTCCTCTTCCGCCGCCATGCAGTTCCTAACCTCCTCCTCGCTATACTGTCTTTTCTCATTCCTTCTCTTCCTTATTCCTCCATTCTGTTCCCTTCTTAACCTTTCCTTTCCTTCCCTGTTCACTTGACTTTCATTCTTTGCTATCCCTCTATCTCTCTTCACGCCCCTTCATTTTTTTTTTCTCTCTCTCTCCACTCTCTCCCTCCTTTTCCTTTCTCCCTTCCTTCTTCTTCTTCTTCTCCACCTCACTCCCTTCCTCTTTCTATTCTTCTACTCCGTCACTTCCCGTCCACTCCTCTATTTTCCACTCCGTTTCACATCGGTTTTTCCTTTCTACTCCATTCTCTGCCCCTCAACTATTCTTTTTTTTCTTTCTTGTTTTTTTTACCCTCCAATTCACCGTCTCCCCTCTCCCCTACTCTTTTTCTCTCCGTTTTCCGCTCCTCCTCTCTCCCTCTCCTTCCTCTCCTCTCTACTCAACGCCCTTTTCCTCTCACCGTCCTCTCCTCCGCTTCGTCTCTTCCTCTCTCCTCCATTCTCTTACCACTACTGTCCTTCCTCCCCCATCTCCTCCACTCATTCCTCCTCTCCCCCTCTTTCCCCGTCCACATTACACTCCTCTCCTCTCCCCTGGTCCCCACCCGCCCTCTCTTTAGTCACCTCTTCCCTTTCCCATTTCAACCCTCCACCCAGCAATTGCCCCTTCCCTTTCCTATGAGCGTCCTATCTCTTCCCCTCCCCCACTCTACCAGCGCCCCTCCCCCACCCCACCTCCACCATCACATCCAATCGAACATCCACCCTCTCTCCCTCCCCCACCTCCCCCTAACATACCCTACCGGTAATTTCCTCTCCGTTGTTGTCCTGTCGCCGTTCCCTCCCCCCTCCCCCTCACCCCTCCTCCCCACCACTATCTCCCCACACACCTTTCCTCCATCCTACCTCCCTTCCCTCCTTCCCTCCCTTCCTCCTTTTTCTACACACACGCATCATACTTTTCTCTCTTTTTTTTTTTTTTTCTATCGTTTGCTTCTATCTCCGGTTCGTATCCTCTCTCTCTCTCTCTCTCTCTCTCTCTCTCTCTCTCTCTCTCTCTCTCTCTCTCTTTCACTTTTTTCTTTCTCCCTTTCGGTGTATCCATCGTCTTTCTCCTCTTTATTCGCAGCACTTATTCTCTCTCACTCTCTCTCTCTCTCTCTCTCTCTCTTTCACTTTTTTCTTTCTCCCTTTCGGTGTATCCATCATCTTTCTCCTCTTTATTCGCAGCACTTATTCTCTCTCTCTCTCTCTCTCTCTCTCTCTCCTATTTATCACAGTTTGTCCAGAGGTACGTCACTCAGTTTTGTGTGGCTGTGTGTGTGTGTCGGGGGGGTAGGAGTGTGTGAGTGGTTGGGTCTGGGAGGGTGTGGGGTGGGGGGTGTAACGGTGGGAATGTGGGTGTGAGGGTGGGTGTAGGTGTTGGGGGGAGGAATGGTCTTTCTTTTTCTCTTTTCTCTTTTCCTGTGTTGTTCTGCTTCCCCCGCAGATGTGTTTATGCAATTGTTCTTTCATACCCCTGTAAATACAATTGTAAAAAATCCACAACAAGTCCACTACAACACCGGACCTTCTCCTCGCAGGAAGAGTGGTAAACATATATAACACTGCCCAAGCTGTTGTAGTACGAATGGGGACGTGTTGGTTGTTGTCTGTAGTGAGAGTGGTGAATGTTACGGTTGTATTCTAAAAGGCTTTGGGAATTCATACCACCTTTCCGTTAGCGATGTTTTGTCTTTACTGATTGAGTCTGCTGTAAGTATCCCCTGGCATGTTACTCATGCATGGTGTCGATCATAAGCGGCAGGTGGCAAGGACCATCATCCATTCACTTGATGTATTGCTGCCTTCTTCTTCCTAAGGTGAATTTACACCGAGTGCCCAGCATAATGATTTCCTGTAATCTAAAAAACCAGTTACAAAACTATTTGGTAACCATATAACCGATTAACAGGGTAATGTGGCGTATACTTTGGCGCCCCTGCTAACTGCGTGGAGAGACGCAAATGCGGCATTCAACCAGGATCCAAATTTTCACACTCTTCACCACTAACATCGATTCACCGTACAGGATAGCCCTGCAGGGGCCATTGCCTGCTTGCGGTTGATGGCTGTGCCCGGTCATGCAGACCGGGGTTTCTCTACAGTACTATTTCTACTAGGATGTCGATATAAAATACAAATACAACATACAAGAGAATGTTGTTATTACAAATGTAATGTAAATCACTACGGAAGGGCTGCTACGAAGCCTCCGATGCCACCCGGAACATGACCCTAAAAGCCTGAGTATTGTAATGGCAATGTTTGTATATAAGTGACTCGTTATGTGCCATTGGTATAAATGGACATGGTCCTATTATATACAAGCATATGAAAGAACATACTACCACCAACAGTCTTTTACCATGTAAGGCAACCCAAAAAATTAGATACCTTATCAGGTAACCCAGGGTCTGCCAGACCTCAATTTAAAAAAATTCGGCAAAAATTGAAACAATGGGTGTATTGAAATGTGTTTTCTTTACACAAGTTATACAACAGTTTGACTACTGTTTCGTGGAAAACTTATCAAAATTCTTCTTCAAAAAATATTTTGGAAAGTACAAAGAAAAACACTTGAAATTTATACATCTTTAAATGTTATGTCACTACTCCCAAACTGAGAATGATTCCCCAGTTATCACCCACTGCCTGGCGTAGACATGTGACCAAAGTATGTGTTTTGAAAGTGATAAGTCCCTGTGTTTGTAAATAAGGTAAAATCTGGAGACCCCACCAAAATAACACGTCAGATAACCTGGGGTCTGCTGGACTACAAGGCCATAGTAGAGCAAAAACTAATAAATATTAAAAAAAGTCCTAACAAGCTCACTCACCTACTCAACTAGTCAGGATGGTAGAGGGAAAACCAAATCCCACGACCTTAAATTAATATATGGCATACACAAAGAAACTTTTAGCGGGGTTTGATAGACCCCAGGTTACCTTACAGGGGTTATCGAGTCCGAGACTGTGGGACACAGCAGTAGAATATACAGTATATATATATATATATATATATATATATATATATATATATATATATATATATATATATATATATATATATATATAAACTTGTACACACACACACAGACTCACCACAAACACCAAAACACCCAACACTCTCACCCTCACCCTCACCAACCCAAGTCATCTTCCGCACCACCACCACCACCACCGTAACACTTCCCTCCCCCCCTCCTATAAAAAAAGAAAAGAAAAAAACAATATCGATGTAAAAAGGAAAATAAATGTTTTCGATAACAAAGTGCAGAAAACGATGAGCTTCTATTCAAATACTGCAATTTCTAAACAACCTCAATAACGTCAATTACGAGAACATATTCGAGCAACAGAATGATACTGCGACCAGAGGTAATGGAATGTAAAGGGAAAAAAAGCATCGCAGAGGGCAGGCAAACCTGTGAAGGGTGGAAAATTGGAACAAGCAACGGGAAACTGTTGGTATTTATGGCGCTAAACTACCGGTAACCTCTTCACAACAACTGCGTATATTTAGGATCATTCGTGGCATCTCGCGACGATTTTATGCAGTTTTGGGGACATTTGTGGTCATGAAGCGATTGGATAAGAATTTAGTTAATCTCCCAACTATGAAAGATGAATAAATTCGTTGAAAAGCTGAATATATTCCCTGAATGTAATCGCCTGGTGGCATCTTTATTAGAAATTTATTCACATTATCTATGTTTACTCTCTTTATGTATGCTTCCTGTGCTAGTGTCTAAGTACAAAAAATCAAAACATATCTTCTTTGTTGCCCTACTGGAAATGTTTTTACATTTGGTATAAGTGTGGTTGTGGGAAAACCGTCTTCTGCTCAGTCCACGTATTTTTGAGTTATCTAGTTAAACATGTCGCAGCGTTTCCATTTACTGCCGCTATATAGGATTTCATTTACCCAACAAATACACAAACAAAAGACTGTCCCAGTTACTTAATACCCCTAGTGCAACAGGCGAGGTTTCGCCGCAATCCAAAAAGAGAGCTAACCAGGAATCCCAAAGGAATGTAAGATCGCCAATGAAGTGACCCTGACAAAATCAACAAGGATGGTCAGAAAGAACGCTGTGAAAAGAAAGGCGCTTTATAACATTCCTGTTGAAGATACACCCAAAGACTTAGGAAACAATTTTTTTTTTAATGCCTGGAAGAAGGAACTTAAGGCTTGAAGCCTACAAGACTGTTCTCTCCAAGAAATTAATAAAACAAGGTTACGAAGAGCCAAATTCAAGATGTGTTAATTGCGAGATGCCTGGACGAACTGTGTTTGAAAGACTGGAGGTCATAGACATTTGGAAACACAGATAGAGGAAGACAGTTCTAAAGCTGACCTGCTGCATATATGAAGGACTGGGAGTAACGGTTTGAATTCTTGCATTAGACAGTTGGACAGAAAAGGGATGATAGTTTGTTGCTAGCCGGGTGCTACGCGCCCGCCGTAATGGTGGAGGGATGCAAACAGACAGTTCAGAGAAGCAGTGACTATTGAAG
Source organism: Coenobita brevimanus (assembly GCF_032717465.1). Taxonomy (NCBI): domain Eukaryota; kingdom Metazoa; phylum Arthropoda; class Malacostraca; order Decapoda; family Coenobitidae; genus Coenobita; species Coenobita brevimanus. The sequence continues at coordinate 9,001,472 of NC_137014.1, forward strand.
TAGTGGTAGAAAAGAGATAAAGATGCAACAGTGCACCGAAGAGACAGAGGTTGAAGGGAACCGGTAAGAGGAGGAGTGCTAATGAGACGAAAAGCCTTTGACTCCACCTTGATGAGAAGAGCTGTATGTTGGGAACCTCACCACCCATGAAAGATGTTCTCTACACAGGGGCGAATACAACCCATGTATTAAGTCAACAGCTGTGCAAGGGAAAAGAAAGCACGGAGTCGGCTTAGCACACCTAATCTCTTGGAAGAAGTGAGGTAATATGATCTTTTTTCTCCTTTTCACCCGTCCACACTCGGTCTGAGAGTTACTGAGTTGTAAGCTGCCACCCATTGTACCCCAATGTCTGTGTTTCGTATGTACTGGGGAGAACATCTCCCTTCACTCATCATTTTTCACACTTTCATCCTTCCCTCTCTCCCTATCCCCTCTTCCTCCCATTTCCACACCAACCCATTCCTCATTCCCATTCATCACTCCCTGCTCCCAGTCACTCCGAGCCGTCCATCCGCCAACCAAATCTCTTTCCATCCACTCCCCTATAATCCCACCATGATCACATACACACCTAAATAAATCGCCCACAGATCACCTGCCACTGTACTGATCCCTGCCATTTGTATCCTGTTGTCAATCATTTACATAAACTGCCTCCCAGCTTGAGGATAACCTATTTCCTCATAACACTTTCTGGTGCAAAGTCAGATGTGAAGTTCATTACAAAAAACAGAAAAGTCAGTAGAGAATCATAGGTACTGAGAGAAGGAAAATAAGTAGAAGAAATAAAACTTGTATATTTTGGATAAGAAGAGTTTTTGAATTAGTCCCAACACAAGACTGCCAAAACCTCTTTCACAGCAATATAATTTCCTTGTTATAACTATATATTATACTCTATATATCGTAATAGCATCAACATAGAGAATAACTGAATATTTCTGTGCTGCAGGCTGACTTGAACAAGAAATGATCAAAAGAATAGGGACTAGAAAACATCCTAACGTAAACAAAATACAAATCCAAGCCTTGTGTATAGCTAAAGTAAATGATTCTCTCTCTCTCTCTCTCTCTCTCTCTCTCTCTCTCTCTCTCATTCGGGTAGATTGCAGTACTGCCGAGAGATTAACCTGTAAATTAAATGGTAATCCACGAGCAGCGCACAGAGAGAGAGAGAGAGAGAGAGAGAGAGAGAGTACTTGTATGACTGAGAGAGAGGGGAAAAAAGTTAAAGAAGAATGACACATTAATGAAATGCAAGCACGAACATTAATGATTCAGAAATACATACTGATAAATAGATAAACTGACAGATAGATAAACAGAACGGGAAAGAGGCAGAGATCCAGACATCATAAGCACAGAAAGATACTCATACAGATATATTGAGAAAAACAGAAATAACTGCATAGAGTGACAAACGGAAAACGTGGGAAATAATAATGGATAGTTAGTGAGATCGGTTGATAAATAGATGAAAAATGATACCGACAAAGGTAGACAGCAACAGAGACAGACAGACAGACAGACACAAACTGACAGGAAAATCAAAGGAGTGAGACAGACTTAAATAGAGACTTAGAAATATGAACAATATTAAACAGATAACAAAGGCGACAAAAGCAGATAAACAGAGACAGGGACAGATAGACAGAGAGACACATAAATAGACTGATAGGCAGATGAATAGTTAGACAGACGGAATTATAGACAGACAAATAGGCAAATATAACGCTAGATGAAGAGACAGAATGATAGGTAGACGGATGGATAGGCAAATAATCGCACAGAAAGTTATTTGTCACTGGCAGGTAAAACAGGTAATAGGCAGGTGAGGATGGAGGTGTACGTACTCTAGGTGTGTCGGGAGAAGGAGGGAGGCAGAGAGGCAGGAAGGTAATCACAGTAGGTACAAGGACAATCAGTACCTCAAAAGATCTTACGACCCATGGATGAACTTCCCGGGTACGCGTTGCCACTCTTCTACTGAAAGAAAATTATAAAGATGAAGGCAGGTAGGGAGGGAGGGAGGGAGGGAGGTTTGGGGATGAGTCGATAATAGGTAAGTAGGTTGGCAGGTTAGTAGGGAGGTGGGGAAATTAATGAGAGAGAGAGAGAGAGAGAGAGAGAGAGAGAGAGAGAGAGAGAGAGAGAGAGAGAGAGAGAGAGAGAGAGGTGCCACAACCTTCCCCCTCCCCCCGACTTTATCGATCTTCCTCTTCTCACCCCGGGGACCTTGGGGACGGAGGGAGGGAGGGAGGAGGCAGGAAGGGAGGGGAGAGGAGGGAGAGGGAGGAAAGGGGAGGAAGAGACGATTGGAAGGGATGAGAGGAGAAGGGAAGAGAGGAGAGGAGAGAAGAGGAAAGAGGGGAACGGAGAGGGGAGGAAAGTAAAGAGAATGAGTGATGAATGGTAGGTGAAGAGAAGGGAAAAAAGATCACTAGCTTATAGGGGTATTTGGGAGAAGAGAAGGAAGTGGAAGGAAGAAAAGAAAAGAAATAAAGAGGTAGAGAGAGATAGATAGATAGATAGATAGATAGATAGATAGATAGATAGATAGAGAGAGAGAGAGAGAGAGAGAGAGAGAGAGAGAGAGAGAGAGAGAGAGGAGTGGAGAGGCATAGACGTACCGTAATAACAGGGAACAAGGAGAGAGGAGAAAAGAGGGAGAAAGAGATGGAGAGAAAAGGTTAGAGGTGGAGAGAGAGAGAGAGAGAGAGAGAGAGAGAGAGAGAGAGAGAGAGGATATAAGGGGAAAGGATATTGCAGGAAGAGGGGAGACGAAGAAGAGGGGAGGGAGGGGAGGAAAAGAGAGGGAGAAAAACAGAAAGAAAGATAGGATGGACGAAAAGAGGAGAAGAAATGAAAGAGGATAGGAGGGAACGAGACTGGGTGGAGGTAGAGAAAAAGCGAGTGAGATAGGAGACGAGGAGAGAGGGAGAGGTGAAGCAGAGGAAGAGAGGAGGACAGAGGAAAACAGGAACGGGGAAAAGATAGGAAAAGGGAGAGGGGGTGAAAGAAAAGATGGTGGAGGCGAGGGAAGAAGGGTTCGTAGACGTGAGAAAGAGAGAGGACGGAAAGAAAAACTGACGTGGATGATTATGGGGAAAAGGGAAAAGGGAAAAGGAGGGGAGAAAATGCAGGGGAGATGGGAAGACAGAGGTGTTGGGAAAGAACAAATGGAGAGGAAAATAATCTGAAGAGAGGTGTGGTCAGGAGGTGAGGGAGGGATGAATGGAGAAGGAAGTGAAGAAAGAAAGAGAGGAGAAAAAGAAAGGAATAGCTTGGAGGAGGGAGGGATGATGGATAGGGAGACTTTAGTGGAAGGAGGGAAGAAAGGAGGAGCGGAGAGCAAGGGAAGAGGGGAATGAAGGAAGGAGAGAGAAGTGGGGAAGGGAGAGGAGGGCATGAAGAAGGGTGGGATGGAGAGGAAAGAGATGATGAGGAAAAAAGCGAGGATAGGGATGGGGTGGGGTGGGGAAAGGAAAAAATAGAAAAGGGAGGGAGAATGGGATATGGGTGGATGGAAGGATGAAGGGGTGGATGGGTGGATGGGTGGGTGAATGGACTGATGTTTTGATAGATAGATTGAAATGTAGACAATCAGAAAGACATAGCCAGCCAGCCAGCCAGATAGACAGATAGATAGATAGATAGAGAGACAGACAGTTAGACGGATAAACAGATAGACGGATAGACGGACTGATAGACAAATAGATAGTTGGATAGATAAGAATGTAGTTACACAGATAGACACATGGATGGACGGATGGTTGAATGGATAGATGGATGAATGGATAAATAATTAGATTGACAGACAGATAGACAGACGGATAGATAGAAAGATAGATAGATAGATATACATATAGATAATTAAACAGACAGATACAGAGATGAACGGGTCGATGGCTGGATGAATGGATGAATGAGTGGAAAGAGTTACGAAGAGAGAGAGAGAGAGAGAGAGAGAGAGAGAGAGAGAGAGAGAGAGAGAGAGAGAGAGAGAGGTGGAGCACAAGTAGGAAGTGATGGAGGAGGAGAAGGAGGATGACATGAGGGATGCGAGAGTCCGGTAAAGGTGGGGGGCGTGTAAGAAGGATGTGGAGAGAGAGAGAGAGAGAGAGAGAGAGAGAGAGAGAGAGAGAGAGAGAGAGAGAGAGAGAGAGAGAGAGAGATGAGAACGTAGAGGAAGAATGTATGAAAGAGAAGGAAACGAAAGAGGAACGGGAGACGAAGAGAGAGGGGAGGAAGAGTGAAAAAAAGAGGAACAGGAAGAGAGGGAAAGGGCAGGAATAGAGAAAGTAGAGATGATAAAGACTGGGGGAGAGAAGAGGGAAGATGAGAGACGGAAAGTGATAGAGACAGACTGGGAGGGAAGAGGAAAGTAGAAGTCCTGAGGAAAGAATAAATCGAAGAGGGTGAAGATAAGAAAGAGGAAGAGTAAAAGACATGGAGAAGAGAAGAGGAGGCGTGGGAGGAGAGAAGAGGAATTACAGAGACCGAGAGGAAGGGAAAAAAGACAGAGATTAAAAGAAAGAGGTGAAGAGTGACAGATGAAAAGAGGGGGATAGGAACAGGGTAGGGGGAGGTGAAAGTAGGAAAGAGCGAAAGAAAGCAGAGAGGAAGATAGAGAGAAGATGGGAAAGTGATGGAAAAAAGAGGAGGCAGAGGTGAGAATGACCGAATGAACGGAGAGAGAAGGAGAGGGCTGATATGCGAAAAAGAGTGAGAAGGAGAAAAGAAAAAGGGGCAGGGGCGAGGGAATGAGTATGAGGGATAAAGGAGAAGACAGGAGAAAAGCGGGGAAGAAAGGGATGAATGGGGACATGATAATGAAACTGGGATGCTAGTGGATGGAGGGAAGAAGTGTGTATGATAGTGGGCAGGATAAGCGGCGAGTTACAAAAAGGGGTAGGCTAGTAAATGGAAAATGGGTCAATAGGAAGATGGATTTGGTAGGAAGTGATACGGATCTTTAGTATTTCGATGACATCAAGATAAACATCCATGAACACCTATGACTGAAGCTCTGACCCGTCGGATGAGAAGCGTCACAGTCTCCTAAAGACATAAAGCCTCACCATGGAGGGACCCTCATCCAACTCTTGTGAGACGCTGTCTAGCACAAGGGGGCGTCAGATATTTATACGATGTACAGTATGTACTTGCATATACTGTGCTGTGCCTGTAAGAAGGCCCCGCAGAGGAAGATGCTTGCCTGTGACCGACAGATCTGCTCGGCCAGACAGGCCGGGGTTAAGCAACAACAACAACAACAAGTATTATGATGATGGTTATGATGAAAATTGCTTCAAATAAGAAACTTATTATGCTATAAAAAAGTCCAAGTCTATTTCAGTGTGCTTACGTTCATGCAGTGTGTGTGTGTGTGTGTGTGTGTGTGTGTGTGTGTGTGTGTGTGTGTGTGTGTGTGTGTGTGTGTGTGTGTGTGTGTGTGTGTGTGTTGTGTGTGTGTGTGTGTGTGTGTGTGTGTGTGTGTGTGTGTGTGTGTGTGTGTGTGTGTGTGTGTGTGTGTGTGTGTGTGTGTGTGTGTGTGTGTGTGTGTGTGTGTGCGCGTGTGTAGCACCAATCACGCCCAAGCTACTGGGTCAATTGCCGCCAAAATTAACACATAAACCAACAAGGACTTCTTAGTGAGCACATCGGCTACTTCATTCTGAGCTCGTGATGGCACCTCTGGCTATATCCATAATTTTACCTGTAGTTCCTACCCAAGTTGCTATCAGATCTGACACATAAACTATATATGTCATGCACGTGACCATGCAAACAGCGGGCATGTCGCTAATGAAAGAGTTATATCTACAAATAATTACTGTTCTTACTGAGGAGTAGTTTCTTTCCACTAAACCAAATTTCCACATCTGGTTATAACTCCACCATCTGAACAATTCACGGCACTGTGAAATCAAGATACATATCCCTTATGTTTTGATTTATAATACCCAAAAGTTGAAGTGATGATACCGGCACAGATGACTGTGGGCTGAGGGTAATAATACTGATAATGATGGTGATCACTGGCGCCTGTCACAGTGGCAGTGGTGATAGTGACTATGATAACAGTGGTGGTTATATTCGTGACAACGGTAACAGTGGAGGCGATGATGAGTGTGGATTTAGTAGTGTTAGTGATGTCAGTGTTAGTGATGACAAAGGACTGATGATAGTGACAGAACCGAGCAACGAGAGTAAATGTAGAATTCTGGGAGAATGTAAGAGAGAACCCTAAATGTAGTGATAGGAGTGTATCTGATTAATAATATGAATAGTAAAGTTACGTTAGATCATGTGGAGTGGTTTACCAGTTGGATGTACACTGAAGTGGATGATACTGGTACGTTTGTGCCAGGAAGCACCTCGTAATTAGCAATACATTCTTCGGACACAAGTAAATCTACAGGTACACATGGTAAGTGAGAAGAAGGATGGGAAGAGAGTTTGTTGGACATATGACCATGACTGATTATTTGTGTGTGGATGACGGATGAGAAGATCTGTGCTTGATACCACAGAGCATAGGAGACTGGGTAGTGGTTCATCTGGTCATTATAATAGTGTCAAGGATAAAGGCACGACAGCGATGGGTGAACAGACGTAGGCTAAGGGTAGACAGGAAGTAGCACTTGTTACAAAGATAGCAGAAAGGCTGTGGGAGGAGGAAACAAGAGCAGAAGTACTTGATGAGGGAGATTCTGGGTCCTTCAGTGAAGGTTATGGTGTGTGCTGGAGGGAGAATGAGGAGGCAGTGGTGGAGAAGAGTAGCAGAGATGGAGATAGTGGTCGAAGCAGCCATTATAAAGTGAAGATAGTGGTAGAAATGCTGGTAGGAATAGTAGTGGAGGTGGTGCTGGATGCAGTGGTGAAGCAAAAAGGTGGAGAATAGCAGGAGAGGTGGAGATGGTATTGGATATAGCAGTGGAGATAAAACGTGGAGATGGTGGAGGAGATGAGCCTCTTAGCGGTGGAGGAAAATGAGCAGAGGAAAGTTGGGTAAGGCTGAATAGAGACTTGGGAGGTGTATGAGAGAGAGAGAGAGAGAGAGAGAGAGAGAGAGAGATCAACTTACAAGACAACCGACGGCTCTCTCTCCACCCACCGGTCCCTCCGGGTAACAGTCCAGGCTCACAACATACCTGCAAAAGAAAGGTACTAATGAGAACAATATTTTACACAACCCCACCTTCACATAACCAAACCACATCCAGTAGTCTATACGTTATCAAAATGTTTACTTCAGAATTGCAACATTACTTGAGGGCGTATGGTAATGTTAACTCCTTCACCGTGAGATCATATGTCTCTGTTTTCTGTTTTTCTTTCTTTACCTTAAATCATTACCTGCAACAGAGGATTTTATCGGATGTTTAAAAGCGAAAGGGTTAATGTAATCCCACTTCGCCCTATCCAACAATCTGTCTCAGGTTAAACTAAATCATCCGAAGAAAGCAAGAAAATAATGAAATACACGTCATCAGGCTGAAGGGGTAAAATATGAATGTGGTGAGCTGATGATGACACCTGAGTTTTTCATTTTTGTGTTAATTTTCTGGTCAGCCATGTTTGTGTCACCTGAACAGACGGAAAAGAGAGAGAGAGAGAGAGGAAGAAGGATTTACAGGATTAAGAAAAAGGTGAGGGAAAAAGAAGGAAGAAAGAGAGAGGAAAATAAGCAACTAATGAAGAAAACAAAAAGAAAAGGAGGAAGGGTGAAGGAGAAAGAAAAGATCTGAAACCAGAATATGGAAGAAGGAAGCAGGAGGAAGTTAAAAAGGAAGAAGAAGAAAAATAAATTTATATAAAAGGAAGAAGGAAGGAGTGTGAAACGAGGGAAGGGAAGAAAAACTATGATGAAGAGTATATGACAGAGGAAGAGAGAAGGTGTGACGTGAGAAAATATATGAAAAGGAAGGAGAGGGGGATGTTTGATGTCACAGGAGATGAGAATGAAGGAAGTGTAGCATGTACAGAAGGAAGGAGGAAATGGAAGACAAAAGAGGGGGAGGAAAGGAGAGGAGTTGCGGAAGAGAAGAATTTGAGAAAGAGGGGAAAGGGAAGGACGAAGAGGAGGCAGTAGGCAGCAGGAAAAATGACAGAAGAAAAGAAGTGAGAAGAAAGTGAGGAATGGGAGAAGAAGAGGGAGGGAGAAGGGGACAGGGCAAGAGGAACAGATGGCAAGAGGAGGGGGAGAGAAGAGGGAGAGGGTAAAATGAAGAGGAGGGAACGGAAAGAAGGGAGTTAGAACAATATAGGAAGGGAAAAGGGGGGGGGGGATGTAGAAGAGATGCAATAGGAAAGAAAAAGAATGAAGAGTGAGAAGGGGGAGGCTGAACCATGGGAGGGTGGCAGAGGATTGTGAGGAAGAGAAGAGGGTATAGAAAAGTGTGAGATGAGAGAGAGAGAGAGAGAGAGAGAGAGAGAGAGAGAGAGAGAGAGAGAGAGAGAGAGAGAGAGAGAGAGAGAATATAGGAGAAACTGAGGGGAAATGCAGACGCAAAAAGGAAAGAGAAAGAGAGAGACAGGGGAAAGAGAGGGAGAAAAAAAAAGGAAGATGTAAGGAAGAATGGAGAAGCAAAGAAGAAGAAGGAATGAGAAGGACGGGGAGGGAGGAAGAAAAGGAAGGAGAGAGAGAAGAAAGAAAGAAGCTAAAAGGAATGAAAGAGGAGAGTAAGAGGGAAGGAGGAGGAAAAGACGAAATAGAAGAAGGAAGGAGGAAAGTTAGGTGAGGAAAGAAGCAATTGTGGAGAGAAAAAGAGGAGGAAAATTAGAGATAAAAAGTATAATGAAGACGAAAACTTAGAGAGAGAGAGAGAGAGAGAGAGAGAAATATAGGTCATGAGGGAGGAAAATCACTGGGGAGGGGGAGGGGAGGAAGAAAGGGGTCAGTGGGGTGGAGAAGATGAGTAGAGAAGGTGAAGAAGAGAGGAGTGGAGAGGAGAGGAGAAGAGAGGAAAGGAGAGAAGAGGTGGAAAGTATGGAGGAAACTAGGAGGGGAAAGAAGTAGGGAGAGTTAGAAAGGGGAAGAAGAGGCAGAAGGGGTGACGGAGGAAAAGAAGAATGAGAAAGAAAGAGAATTGGAGATGAGTAAGAGATGAATCATAGAGAGAATAAAGGAGAGGGAAGGAGAAGAATCAGCAGAGGGAGTGGAAGAGAGGAGAAGGGAGGGAGAGAGAAAATAGGGAGAGAGAGACGAAATGAGGAGAGCGGAGGAAATAGGGAGTATGACAGAGACAAGAAATAAAAGAAAGATAATAGAATGAGGGAGACGGGAAGGATAGCATGGATGATGATAAAAAGCGAGACAGGGAGAGAACGAGAAACAGAAATAAATGAGGGAAAGAAGGAGAGACAGAAAGAAAGAGGGAGAGGAGACAGGTAGGAGATAGAGAGGGAACGAAGGAATGAGGGAGGGAATGAAGGACACAGGAAGGGAAGGAGAGAAAAAGGGAGAAGGGGCGGGAAGACGTTGTAAGAGGACTGAGAGAGAGAGAGAGAGAGAGAGAGAGAGAGAGAGAGAGGGAAGGTGCGTGGGAGGAGAGATGAAGGGATCAGAGGAGTGGAAAGGGAACTGGGGAGAGAGTACCGAGCTGAAGAAGGTGGAGGAGGAGGACGAGGAGAGGGGGGAAAAGGAGAGGGAGAGCGTGACTGGGAGGGGGATATGAACAGAGATGGAGGGCAGAGGGAGAAGAGAAGGAAGAGGGGAGGAAGAAACAGAGAGAAGGAGGAAGCGAACTGAGGACAGGCGGAGAAAGGCGGAAGGGAGAATGAGAGGCGGAGGGGTAGGGGAAGGGGAAGGAGTGGGAGAAAGAAAAACACAAGGAAGTGCCAGGAAAGACGCGAGAGAGAATCAAGGAAGGATGCGAGTGGAAGAAGGGAGGGAGTGGGTGGAAGAAGGGCGTGTGTGGGAGATAAGGAGGGCTTGGGGAAGGAAGGAAAGTGTGATGGAAAGGAGAAGTGTGAGGGAGAAGGAGGAAGGATGTGAAGAAAAGAGAGGCATGTATGACGGAAAAGGGGAAGGTGTGGGGGAAACAGAGAGGGTGTTGTGAGAAAGGAGGGATGGTGTGGAAGGAAGGGGGGAAGGAGTGTGAGAGAGAAGAGGAAGGACGGGTGGGAGGGGGGAGGGAGGTTCAGAGAGAGTATAAAAGAAAGACTTTGTGGAGAATGATGAGTGAGGAAAAATATGTAAGGGATGATGTTTGTGTGGCTGGGAGAAGGAGGGAGAGAGAACGGAATTAATGTGGGGGACGAAGGGAGGATGGTTTGTGAAGGATGGAAGGAAGGGAGGAAAGTGTATGAGGGAGAGAGGGTTTTAGGAACGGAGAAGGAGGGAGGAAGGAAGAACTGTGGGGGAATGGTGGAGCCAAGTGCAACGAATGTGTGTGGAGGAAGGACGGAAGGAAGGAAGAAGAGGTGCGTGAGGATGGGATGGAGGAAGGAAGAAAGGAATGAAACTAGGAAGGAAGGAAAGAAGGAAGAAGAATTGTGTGAGAAGGGGATGGAGGAAGGAAGGAAGAAAGGAATGAAACTTGGAAGGAAGGAAGGAAACCAGGAGGAATGAATGGATGAAGGAAGGAAGGAGTGTGTGAAAGAAAAAATGGAATAGGTGTGAGGATAGGAGGGAGGATGGAATGAAGGATGGAGGGAGGGAAAGGAGGAAGCTGAGTTAGAAAGTGAAAGATAAGGAAGGGGAGGGAAGGAGTGAGGAAGGGAGAAAGAAGTATGAAGGAAGAAAAAAGGAAGGAATGGGTGTGAGCGAGGGAGGGAAGATGGAATGAAAGAAGGTGTGTGTGAAGGACAGAGGAAAGGGTATGAGAAAGGGAGGGAGAGAGGGGTGGAGGGAGAAAGGATGAAGTATGAGAAGGCAGGGAAGCAGGAAGGGGCATAAAGTAGGGAAGCAGGGAGGAAAGCTGCAAGAGGGAAAACAAGAGGGAAGAGAAGGCAGAAATACACACACACACACACACACACACACACACACACACACACACACACACACACACACACACACACACACGACGAGGCATCCGGGAAGTGTTATGTGCTTAAAGATGATATTCTGTACTTGACTGATCTCTCTCTCTCTCTCTCTCTCTCTCTCTCTCTCTCTCTCTCTCTCTCTCTCAGACAGGCAGGTGAGTGATGAGGTAAGGTGAGGTGAGTGGCAGGTGAAGTGACAGGTGTGGTGGGACGTGGAGGCCCTGCTCTTCACCTCTCCCCAGACGCACCTGACGTCTCACCTCTCACCGATCCACACTTGTCATGTACCAGCCATCCACACCTGTCATATTCGTCATCACCACACAGCTCTCCTGTCGCTGGTATTCTACACTCGTCATTACTACACACCTGTCTTGTCGCTGGCATTCCACACCTGTCCCCCCACTTCACAAGACCACAAACCTGTCCTGTCACTGGCATTCCACACCTGTCCCTTCACTTCTTAGTATCGCATTCATGTTCCGTCGGTAATATTCCAAACCCGTCACACTCGTCATCATCACACACCCGTCCTGTCGCTGGTATTCCACACTCATGACCACATCTGACCTCACTGCTCATAACCACCTTTGGCCTCACTTCTCATGACCATCTTTGGCTTCACTTCTCATGACCACCTTTGCCTCACTTCTCATGACCACCTTTGGCCTCACTTCACATGAGCAAATGATTTCTCATGGTAGCACAAATGGTAGGTGGCTTGAATTCCACTCCTGTCACCTCACTTCTCATGGCCCCACACCTATCGTCAGTCCTGTTTAGTTACCTTTGCACTATCCTTGAATCTCACTCTTTTATTTCATTCTCTTAACCTCTTCAGTACGGTGTCGTACTCTCTCTCTCTCTCTCTCTCTCTCTCTCTCTCTGATGGGTACCCAGTCTTCACCCCGTTTGAGTTTGGGTCTGCTTGCTTGCTTCCTTGTAATGTACAGATCTAAAAAAGTAATTCCTTCATTACGTAGACGTCTCTTAGCCTTGACTATATTATCTTAGACGATTTAATAACAATTCCGGGAAACCTTCAGAGCATCAAAGCTTTGGGTCCCTCATTGGTTAGAAAAAAATCCTGAAAATACGCCTTGGTACAGATGAGGGTGACATTATGAGGCTCTAATACCCCGCCGCCTCTTAACAACGTTCTTGATAAAAAAATAAAATGGTAAATAAAAAATAAAATATATAAGGGTGTAGAGCCTCCTTATATTCTGTAATTCGTGTAATTACATAGATAATTTACACAACATCAATATGGCAGACATTTCTAGTATAACCATCATTCGGTCATTTCAGTTTTAAATCCAGGGCCGCATTGTTAATAAGTTGCATTCATGCAACAAGTCATTCACGCTGATCTGGGTGCCTGGTCATTGTCGCATATACGGCAATGAGCAGGCTGACTTACTTGCAAAGTCGGCTGTAGAGCTCGAGGAGACTTGGGACGTTCCTCGTGATCTACGGTCGAGTCTCTCTCTCGGAAAGAAATCAATAAATCTTCTGTGGCAAGGTCAGTGGACCAGACTAAATATTCGAACGTGTAAGCCGTACCTGGGCGACTGGGCCACTGCCAACCGTCCCAGTCGCCTGGAAGAAAAAGTGTTGGAGCGACTACGGCTTAATGCCACCATGCTCACGCACATGAAACCATATATGGAAAAGCGATTCCCACCGCACTGTGACATCTGTGATGCGGTGTTATCTATCATCCTGCGCCGTCGGCGATTTATTCGTGAACGTGCTTCACTTATAAATTACTGCTGCGCAGCAGACGTCCCCCTCACCCTTTCCACCATCCTGGGTGATGGGGACATTGTTATGACTGACAAATTGATGGCTTTCTTGAGAGAGACCGGACTGATCAGAGTGATGTGACTTTTTTACTATATGGTTTTGGTTTTTATCGACTGTAATTATGTATATATTGTACTATTAATTAGGGTTGACAGTTGACATATCTGAAATAGTTCCTCCTTCCCATTGATCTATTTCTAATATTGATGTCCCCTACATTAAACCCCGTTCCTTGACTAACAGTCACCAGCTGATGAGTGTAAGCATGCAATATAGAAAGGTATTGGGCAGTTGCAGTCGATGGTGGTCTGTTGGGCGAGGTCCTTTACTTTCTGAACATGTTATGTAAATACCTTCTACCACCTTGTTTAAGATGTTCTAATTAGGGCGGACAGCTAACGTATATGGAAATGTTCCTGACTCGTCTGGTTCTCTTTCATATACTGATGTCCCCTGTATTAGGCTGTGCCTCGACTGACAGTCACCAGGTGATGAGTGCAGGTATGTAATGTAGAAAGGCATTACATATCTGCAGTCGATGGTGTTCTGTCAGTCGAGGTATTTTTACCATTAGTGTAGGTCTAGCTATTTGCCTCTGTAGGATTTAGTACAGGTTAGCGATTTGTCTGTTAGGTGATTAGTTTTAGGGTTTTTGGATTAGGTTTTTCATTATAATATAAGGTATTAAAAATATAAAACCAAGAAACAATAAAAAATAAAAATACAAAAAATAAATTAAATAAAAACTATTATATATGTACATGTACGTGTGCATGAAAGTGTGTCCGTATATATGCATGGAAGTGTGTGTGTGTGTGTGTGTGTACGTATGTATATATATATATATATATATATATATGTTTATATATATATATGTATATATATTTATATATGTTTATATATATATATGTATATATATTTATATATATATATACATATACATATACGGCCTTAATGACCATGGGCTTTGGCCCCAATGGTCGATAGGCCACAAAAAAAAAAATCAGTTTTAAAAAGGGAAAATCACAGGTAAGAATAAATAATCAAGGTTTGAGTGTTCTTATGCCATTCCATTTGTGTGTGTGTGTGTGTGTGTGTGTGTGTGTGTGTGTGTGTGTGTGTGTGTGTGTGTGTGTGTGTGTGTGTGTGTGTGTGTGTGTGTGTGTGTGTGTGTGTGTGTGTGTGTGTGTGTGTGTGTGTGTGTATAGCCATACCACTACAGGTTAAAGCGAGAATGGTGGAGGAAGCGGAAGAGTTAGGAAAGAATAGGGGGAGAAGGAGAGAGAGTGTGATGTTCAAGGAAGAGGAAGAAATAAGAGAAAGAGGAAGAAGTAGAGGAAATGGGGAAAAGGGGACGGAGGGAAGGGAAGGGAAAGGGAGAGACCAAATGGATGAAAAAGGAAGAGGGCGAGGGAGAAGGAAATGGAAATGGAAAAGGAAAAGAGAGGGGGGAATGGAGAAGTGATGGAAGAAAGGGAGAGGGAGGGAGAGGGGGAAGTGAAGGGGAGAAAGAAAGGTGAAGAGAGAGGGCGAGGGAGATGGAAAGGGAAAGGGAAAAGAAGTGGGAAAGGAAAGGGGAGAGGGAAAGGATGAGGAGGAAGAAGAAGGAGACAAGGTAAGGAAGAGTGAAAAGTTAAGGAGACTGGGAGGAGGACAAAGTTGGAAGGTCAATAGAGTGAAAGTTGACAAAGTTAAAACTGTAGAGTTGATAAAAGGACATTCACTATGTAATGGGAGAATAATAACCACTTCATCTCCCCCTGGTCTCTTCCACTCATACTTTTTATCTTTTGTACTGGTATACTTGTGTGAGTAGAGTAAGTTCCAAGGCTGTAACGCGAGCTTATTCCACTTGTACCTTATATTTTTTTGAGCCATTGCGAGGGATATTAACTACATTGTGTGATCCTCTTTTGTAAGCTAGATGGTCGAAGGCTGCAGCCATATTCGCTCTGCATCCTGTGTTTTATTATGATTCTTTAACCTTCTGAGATTAACTCTGATTCATTCGTGTAAGATTCGGATTCTTGTAAGATTCACTCTGATTCATGTAATATTCACATTCCCGTTACAGCCTGGTTTGGTTCCCTCCTACGTTATTTATGTTTTGTTCGGTCTTGTACCTAAGTAAATTAAAGAGGCACTGTATATGTATCAATTGTAGAGTCAGGCGTTTTGGTAAAGCTTCCTTTCTCCCAACACTTGCATGTACGGATTTAATGAAGATTTTAGAGAGATTAACAAAGTGTATCAATGCCCCCTTGCCAGATCGTGACAAAATATAGCATATTTATAGATTATTTTTGCTACCATCAGACGACTTTTTTCATGCACAGTTAAGCCCCTGGTGGTAAAAGGGTTATCCATAGGTCTCTCCTCTATTTCGAAAAAATATATCTAATGCTGAATAAAATCGTCTGGAGACAGTATGAACAAATTACGTCATCGGAGTGAAGAGCTTTGTTAGGGCCACGGTGTTGAGACCTACTGAATTTGTCCAGTTTCGTTATTTCTTTCTTTCTTTCTTCTTCTCCCTTTTCTTCACTTCCATTGTCCTCCTCCTCCTCATCATCATCATTTTCTTCTTCTTCTTCTTCTTCTTCTTCTTCTTCTGCTACTACTACTACTTACTACTACTACTACTACTACCACCACCACCAAACATTTTCCATTTCGGTGCCATTGTTTTATTTCTTCTCCAGGTCACTTCAAACTTGGTACAATATTGTTCTTTGAGGGAAAATCGTTATACACTTTTTTTGATCTTTAACAGAGATTTATGAGGTCAAAGGTCAACCAATACAAACACGCAAATTTTGGAATCTTACGTCCTTCGGTGTCCATGAATCATAATGACAATAAAAAAAAATCTGAATGTTGTACCTGCTTGGCGACCATCTTGCATTCCCTTGGTGTTACTGGCAGTCTATATTGGATTCGTTTTCTTACATCTGTGAACAGCCGCACAGAGATATACATGAAGGGACAAGTACTGTACTACTTTTTACTAACCCTCTAGGAAGACAAACTAATCTGAAAACAACCTCGGACTGTCAGTGGTGGTGGTACGAGAAGGAATAAAGGAAAAGAAAGGAAGGAAAGAGAGAGGGAGATAGGAGTAGGAGAGAGCTGACAGGAAAGAGGAAGAAGAGAAGGGGAGAGGGGAGGGGGAAGCAGAGAGGAAAGTGTGGGACGGGGGGGAGGAGGGGATGGGGGTAGGCAATATTCAGGGGCCTCTCGTCAACCTTGATCGATTCCACCCCTCTCCCTGCCCCTCCTCTCTTTCTCTCTCTCCTATTCTCAACTTGACCTCGTCTCTCCCTTCTTTCCCTGTTTTTCCCCCTAACCTCTTCCGTCCACACTTTACAGCTCCTCTCTCCTTTACCTCCTTAATCCCTTCATTATGGTGAAGTATATATGTTTTTATTTCATGTTTTCTCCATATGATGTAACTCAGATTAAGGGACATCTTACGTTGTAAAGGGTTAATAAAGTTTATTCTACAAAAAAAAATCTCCTAAGCTTAATAATCTCGCTTGAGTTTAGGGGAAAATAAAACAAACATGACGTGAGTGCAGTGAAAATGTTGATATTCCTTCCCACTGTACTGGACACAACCCGACCGTGGAGTTGCAAGGACCTGTTAATACCCTTTGTCTCTTTCTTTCATTGCCCTTTCTTTCTCCCCCCTTCAGACGATTTTACTCAGCTCAGGAGACACATCTGGAACAAGGGTTTAGCTTTCACCGACCCACTCGCTTCAAAAGATCTCTATAAAAATGAATAATATCGTTTGGACGTGGTGAGAATGAACTCAATATGTCAGCAGAGGAAGTTGCTAAAAAATGGACAAGGTTAAGATGAGTTTTCTATATCAATCATCTTTTTTCATGTCACTTTAAATACGTTAATCCTCTCATGGTCGGGAAAAATTTAGCAAACGATTCGAGCTAACGCAAGGCGATTTTATTCAGGTGGGAGTGAGTCATAGGAGGCTAAAAGTGTGAATATTCTTGTATTTCCCCCTCATCCCCGACCAACTCTCACCATCTCTAATCTTATTTTTCCTTTTGCCCCCCTCCTCTCCCACCTTTTAATTCCTTCCCTTATCTATTCCTCTCCTACATATCTCCCGTCTCTCTCTCTCTCTCTCTCTCTCTCTCTCTCTCTCTCTCTCTCTCTCTCTCTCTCCAGTCCTTGTATTCCTCCTGTCCCCTCTTCCTCTCTTACCCCGACCCATCGCCCTCTTCCTCCATTCCTGTATTTCCCTCCCTTCAAACTTTTTCTTCCGCTCTTCGTTCCTCTCTCCCATTCCTATATTCCTTCCTCTCTCTGTTCCTCTCCTCCTACCTTGCTCTTACCTCTTCCTAATCGCCACTTCCTGTTCCTCACTGTCGCCTCTCCTGTCTCCTCTCTTCCCTACTTCCTGTGCCTCTATCACCTGCCAACTTCCTCTCCTCGTTTCCTCCTCCATCCCCATTCTCACCACCCCAGCCATCCATTCCTTTCCAAGCTCTTTTTCTCTCTCTTTTTCAGCCTTCTCCTCCTCCTTCCCTTATCCCAAGTCTCTTCTTTAAGTCTCCTTTCAACTTCTTTCCTTTTACCTTCGCTATTCACGTTTTCTTCCTTCTCCATTTCCTTCTCTTCTTTCCTCATTAATATTTTCCGTCTTACTTGCTCCTTCATCTTTCATTCATTGTCTGCTTTACTCTCCCTGCTCACTTTTTCCTTACTTTATTTCCCGTCTCCCTCTTCTGTGTCTGATTGTCACTTCTCCCCGTGTTCCGCATTTTGCCTATTCCCTTTCCTCCTCTCAGTCTCTTACTTCCTCTCGCCTTTTTCCCTCTCCCCTCCTGTTCTTTTGCCTTCTTGTTTCGCTCTCCTCCCTGACTTTTTCTTCCTTTTTTCTCCCTCATATTTTATCTTTTCTTTTCCTATTCCTCCTCTCTCATCCTTCACTCATCCTTCCCCCCACTCCCTCTTACTCACCGCTCTCACTCCTCACTTTTCCAAAAATCTTCTCTCTCCTCACTCACTCATTTTCCCTCTCCCTTTCAGCTTCTTCTCCTCTCTCTCTCTCTCTCTCTCTCTCTCTCTCTCTCTCTCTCTCTCTCTCTCTCTCTCTCTCTCTCTCTCAATCTTCTCCCCCTATGCCCCCCTCTCCTCCCGCTTCACCGACCCTCTCTCACCCATTCCTCTCCCATGCCCCCTTCTCCTCTCCCCCACACACCACCACATTATTCTTTCATAGATCCACCCAATTCTCAGGTCTCTCTCGTCAGTATAAACCCTGCTCTGGGATACGCTATTGAACGTGGTTGTGTCTGTCTGTGGCCGGTGTTCCCGTCAGCTTAGAAGGTTAATGAGTTACTATACGTGATTCTTTGTGATTTTCTCGTATGTTATCTTTTGTATTTCAGCATAGACTAAATTACTAATATTCTGATAGAGAAAATATTAAACATAACCATTAGAAATAAAACGGAGTAGTTAGGGAGGCTTTTTAACTATTAGTAGACTTTTATTCTTGTTTTCCTGGCAGTGATTATCTTTTTGTGTCCTTGAGTGTTTCCTTCTGACACCCTCCTCTCTCTCTCTCTCTCTCTCTCTCTCTCTCTCTCTCTCTCTGATTGTATTTATGTTTTCGTTTATTTCCTTCTACACTCAATTTCTCTCCTATTTTCCTCTGATTTTGTGTTTCTCTGTACGCCTCTTCTGTATTGCTCTCTATGACCCTTGTGTCCTCATTGCGCCTCGCTGCCTATTTCTCTACCTATTACTGTAGCCCGCCCTGTTCATCTGTCATTACTGCTGTCTATGAATGTCCGTCTACATATTCGTTGCTGTCAGTGCCTGTCTCTCTGTCTGTCATAATGTTTTTCCATAACTCTTTGATCATCTATTTATGTTTACCTGTGTAATGGCTTCCTTCCTTCACTGATTACTCTTTTTTCACGTAGTTCCTTTATCCATACATTTTCTTCATTCCTTCATTCCCCCACTTCATAAATTTGCCTCATTCCGCCTTCCTTCCTTCCTTCCTTCATAATTTATCTTCTTCATACAATTATTATATTTACCGCATACTGTTTTTTTTTTTTCCTCGGTGATGCATTTTTTTACTTGACTCATTTACTTCTTAACATATTTCCTTCATGCTTTCGCTCCTCAGCACATGAACTCAAGACATACATTTGCCTTCTTCACCCACATTCACTCCTCATGTACTTCCCTTTCATTCATTTGCTTTCTTCATACATCTGCTTCCTCGTATACTTCTGTGTATTTGCCTCCTGCATACATTTGCCTTCGTCATTCATTTCCCTCATTCATACATTTCACCATTCAAACTTCTGTTAGACATTCTCTCCTTCATGTAGGCTATTCCTAGCAGCCTTATTCACACATTTTACACCTTCATTTGCTTACTTCACAAATTTACCATCTCTGCGAGTACATATTTGGCCAATACATACAATTTACTTATCTATACATTCACGCCATTCATCAGCCTCGTTCATACATCTCATCATTCATACATTTTCACCTTCCATATATCAATACCACACATTTGCCTCACTGATGTATATAGAACACTGAAAATTCCTTCTTTCATGTATCTGTCTCCACTCATCTGCCTCCTAGCATATTCCTTGCTTCATTCATTTGCTGCCTTCATATTATCCACCCTCCATATATTTACCTCCATCATACAGTCTCTCACTCATACATTTTCACCCACCATTCCATTGCCTACCCCTTATTTTTTCTTGTTTCTCCTATCCATTTCCTTCATGTCTGATTCCTAATATTAAACATCTTTTGTCCATATTTTTGTTTCTTTCATATATATCTTCCCATAATATTCATTTTAATGTTTTCATCGATGAAATTTTCTTACTTCTCAGCCACTTCAGCTCAAGGACGTCAATTTTACTTATTATTGTTCCTAACTGACTATTTATTCAGCTTAGGAGACAGTTCTAGTAGTGAAGGTGTTGATGAAGGCTAAATGTAACTTCCCCAATTAGGTATGTATCTAACCTGAATAAAGTCGTCTGGGGTTAGCTAGAACGTGCTGAATCAAATCGCCAGAGTACTGAACGAGATAATTCTCCTTTCTCCGTTCATTTCCTACGTCATTTCCCTACCTTAAACCCACATTATTTCTTCCATCCATTCATATCATTCATTCTTTCATACACTTCCAACATCTCTGCAGTTTTATTCACGAATGCACTCTTTTTGCCATTAAAACAATTTATCCATCAGCTCACCCATACATTACTTACATCCGTGCAATTCAAGCATACATTGACACACATCCTTCATCCATAAGTCTAGCAAATTTATTACTTTTCTACATTCATACACTTCATTCGTACACTTTCTACATCGACATCTTTAATTAATCTGAGCATATCCTTCTTCCATTATTACATTTATTTACATATTTCCTACATCCTATCTTTCTTTCACAGTATAAAGTATTGTTCAAAAAGATCAATTACACAGAAACTGTTCATTGTGAAGATATGAGTTTCAACCAAACTTGGACCATCTTCATACATCCATTGACCTTCCAATTCATTCATTCATTCATTCATTCATTCATTCATCAATCAATTCATTCATTCATTCATTCATCCATCAATCCATTCATTCATTCATTGATCCATCCATTCACTCATTTCTGTTATTCGTATTCTCTCACATCCCTGATTCAGAATTGTCGCCTTGTCATATTCGGGGGGTGTTGTTTCCGGAGTTCTTTTATCCAGCTGACGATGGAAGAAACCTTAACTTTTCAGTCTGTCTTCCCTCAAAAGATTCCATTCAACTTGGGAAGGACCTCTTTAGCTGAGGGGTTAAAAACAACCTCCGCTGCCTAGGGAACAACTACACTAACCCTTCACTGATAACAGAATCTTAACTGTTATATCCTTGCTACCGCCAGGCTTTCTTCTTCGGCTCAGGATTGGGTACTCTTCGTATGAAATAATGGCCAGCGGTATCAGCCAGTATTACTATCCCCTTCGAGGTGTAGGGGTCGGTGGCTAGGTTATATTTAAAGGTACATGATCTGCCAATTTCCTCTCGTAACGTCATAAAAAATCCATCCACTTCCTCTGGCAGAAAGGAAGAAAAAAAATCATGTTTTCTTTCAGTCTGCTAGTCCCGCCTTTTTATTATGCTTCATGTGGCAATTTTTATCATAATAGTCTTAAATCTATTTCTGCACAAACTATTCTTGCTCCCACTTTATCCTCAGTTTCCGTTTTCACATTAGTCGCTTCTCTAATTCACTTTATTTCCTCAACAACTTACCGTGTTCCTTTCATTTATACAGTAACTTTTTTTATTTCAAGTATCACCTTCAGTTTACACAGGTTTCTTTTTCACTGAATTGCTCTGTGTATCCTAACGTTCTTACATGTCGTTACATAAATTCCTAATTTATTTTTCTCGATTACTTTTACCACAAGAGTCTGTTTTTTACTTTTTTTCTCACTCTCTTTTTATTCACACTCAACTCACTTTCATATGAGTTTCTATAGGCACTTTACCACGGCCCCCTTTTATTCAGCTTCCGTTATGTTTCGCACGATTAACTCCTTAAATCCAACGGTATACTGTACATTATTTTATTTTAACCAGGCTATCACGAGATGCGTTGGTTCAGCTAGTAAAGAACATCATACAGTGAAAGGGTTACAGAGGGCTGTCTAACCCCTCAATTCAATACTTGTCCCTTACGATGAATAAAATCGCTTGGAAATAGAACTTAGCAGATGATTTGCGAGAAAAGTTAAATTTCTGTTTTCAATAGCTGTTCTGTTTTATTTCACTGGCACGTTACTTATTTCTCTCTGTATCGCTCCCTAATCTGACTAAAATCGTCTGCTGATAGCAAGTTAAAACTGCCAAGATTTCTGTTGCCATTAAAATAACTTTAAATCCCTATACGTGTAAGAAGTACTGTTGGCAGCAGAAGCAAAATCTGTCATCGGTCCAGGGTTGCTATAGGCTATTTTAACCCTTAGTGGACGAAAAGCTGCTAATAAGCTAAGAAAAATAACTCGTCAGACATTAAGATGAATAAATATGCTACCGTTTCTGTTGTCTCTACAGAGTATATTCACTTTCACATAACAACTATCTGTCGAAGTCATTCCTTGTTCAGACAGATAAGGTACCCACTCTCATTGTGTTTCACATTTACCATCCCAGTATTTTTTTCTCTTTTTCTTTCTTTCTTTCTTTCTTTCTCTCTCTCTCTCTCTCTCTCTCTCTCTCTCTCTCTCTCTCTCTCTCTCTCTCTCTCTCTCTCTCTCTCTCTCTCTCTAATGAGCGTGTCAGGTGAGTGAAGAGAGCAGATGAAGTAATTATAACATTTCAGTGTGGTGTCTCTCGGAACGTTTGTGTGAGGTACTGAGCGTCCTGGCCTTGACACACACACACACACACACACACACACACACACACACACAGATAGAGAGAGAGAGAGAGAGAGAGAGAGAGAGAGAGAGAGAGGTTATTACCTGGTCAGGTCGGTATGGCACTGGTCTCACGTTCAGAAGAATGGGTTGGAGCCACACTGACTGCCAGGTGTAGTGGGATGGATGCTCGCAAACTTAGTGCCTGCCCACAGTAGCCTA
The DNA here is from genome assembly GCF_032717465.1 of Coenobita brevimanus. Lineage (NCBI taxonomy): Eukaryota > Metazoa > Arthropoda > Malacostraca > Decapoda > Coenobitidae > Coenobita > Coenobita brevimanus. Next base: position 9,023,941 of record NC_137014.1, read on the forward strand.
CCCACCCCACACTTTGATACTTCACACCCTGACATCCTAATAAATGCCATCCCACACCCTGTCACACTGACAGCCCACCCCCTGACACCCGACACCCTGATATCCCACACCTTTTTTTTTTTTTTTAAATAACAGAACAGGGGAAGGAAAAACAAATGAATAAAAAAAATAATAATCCATACACCAGATTACTGGTGTCCTTTGTTCATAAAATATCTGTAACAGTTAGACCTGAACAGCTGTGGGTTGAGGTCTGGAGGGAAGCAACTCTGGGGAAGCGAGTTCCAGAGAGATGCAGTTCGGGGAATGAAAGAATTCTGACTGGCAGAAGTTCTGCAATATGACTGAGTGACATTCCAGTCATGAGCGCTACCAGATGCCCGTGTAGCACGATGGAAGGCATGGAGAGGTGGCACCATGGGCGGAACTTCGTCTGAACATTTGCCATAATAAAATCTGAAAAATAATGCAAGGGAGGCAACATTCCTTCATACTTGTAGGAAAGGTATTTCATTTGTAATGGCAGGATTGTTAATAATTCTAACAGCTTTGTTCTGAATTTTGTCTGGTTGTTTTAATGCAACCTCTCCACATTCATTCCACAAGGGTGAGCAATATTCAAGCTGAGAGCGCACATGACTCTTATAAATTATAGCTAACTGCTCGTCAGTGACGAAGTTACGAACTCTGTACGTTAATCCAAGTTTCTTTGAGGAGGTTTTAGCAAGTGATCTAACATGAGAGGTCCAGCTGAGGGCACTGTTAAGTGAGACGCCGAGAATTTCAATACTTTTGGAGATGGGAATATTAGTAGCACTGAAGGTAATATACGAATCTGGCAATATCTGTCTATTCGTAAATTGTATATATTTAGTGTTACTAGCATTAAATGAGACAAGGTTGTTTTGTCCCCATTCACTAATCGTAGATATGTCTTGATTTATGGAGATGGCTGTACTGAGTTGAGAGGTAGAGATATTAGACTTTGTAAATGGGTGTTTGAGTGTGAATGAACTACTGGTATGTAGTGTTGAGTCATCTGCATATGAGTGGATGAGATTGTGGGTGACAGATAAGAGATCATTATTATGAACCAGGAATAGGGTTGGCGCCAGAACTGATCCCTGCGGCACGCTGGCGTTAATTGAGTGGACATTGGGATATACATCATCTACTTTTACTCTTATTTTCCTGTCACTGAGATATGAGGAAATCAAAGGAACAGAAGACGTTAATCCATAGCAAAGGAGTTTGGACAGCAGGGAACGGCGCCATACTCTGTCGAAAGCTTTAGAAATATCAATGGTTACTGCATGAGTTTCTCCACGTAGGTCAATTGATTGATGGATGATATGAGTTAGGAGATTGAGTATGTCAATTGCGGATCTTTCGTGGCGAAATCCATATTGTCTATCACAAATTAAGTTGTTGGATTCAAGATGTTTAACAATGTGCTTATTAATTAAAGTTTCAAATACCTCACCAAGAGAAGATGTGACAGCTATTGGTCTGTAATCAGAGGGGTCAGAGGAACTTCCTTTCTTCGGAATTGGTTGGATAATGGCTTCTTTCCATGAATTTGGGAATGAAGAAGTACGTATGCATAGTCTGAATAATTCAGCTAGAACAGAGGCAAGTTCAGGGGAACACTTTTTCAAAACAATTGGCAAAATTCCATCTGGGCCTGGAGCTTTGTTGGTAGGTAAATTGTCTGGGATGGATTTTACGTATCTTGTCTGCATTTTAAGTGGGACAATTTCGGGAGAGTCAAGTTCTAGTACTGGGACGTTCTGGATGGCATCCTCTGTGGTAGAATTTCTGGCAAATGTACTGGCAAAAATACCTGTTTTCCCACGCGGGTCATTTGCAATGTTTCCATCTGAGGACTTTAGTGGGAGAATGGATGATGACTTGTTAAAGTTATTACTGAAAGAAGAGTTGACCAGAATATTCTATTGTCATTAGGACTGATACCCTACATTCCACCCCCTGTTACTGTGCACCGGAATACCTTCACCATGATATCACACACCTTGTCACTGAACACCATGACACCCCAAACCCCTGATATCTCACACCCTGACATCCCACATCCTGACATCTCACACCCTGATACTCCACAGCCTTACACCTGACACTCTACAACCCACACCCTGACACCTGACACATAAGGGACCGGCCCTCCTACTTTCTGTGGACAAACTTGGTGACATATCTGACACGTTGGGACTCAACTGTTGGCAACTTGTGTACTGGTAGTGATGAATATTAGCCCCTACATGGTAACGCCTTTTCATAGTTTATTCTTCTTGCTGGCAAACGATTACTGTTCCACTGAAGAGAGTATCCTACCAGTCAAGGGATCAATGAAAGCTCTATTATACCCACCCAATACAAAAGGTAAATCTCAAACCGACTATAATTGTTTGCAAGCGTAACAATAAAAGAGTAAAGTACGTCACCGAATTTGATGGAGTGAATTCCATCAAAGTTCAGGTTCTTCTTTATGATTCTGTGTCACATTACTCTTTTTTCTTTTTTTCTGTTTTCTCTGTCATTATTTCTCCCCTCCTTCTCCTCCCATCCATCCCAGTCCTACGTCTTGCATATACTTCACCCAATCACTTCTAGGATCTTCCTAGTTTGAACGTAATCGTCTTATATCAATATAATCAAAAATAACCACGAATGTTCTTACCACCGAAAGAGTTAACTTTGTTTCTTTATCTCCTTCCTGTTCTTCCTCTCCTCTTTCAAGCATTCAGATATTTACTCCACAGCCAGTCTCTTGCAATGCGTACCTTTACAGACTACAAGAAAACAGTCTAGTGTACCTTAAAGATACTGGGCAAATAATATGTTCTTAATGTTCGGAAATAACTGCGGTACCTGCCTATTTTTACATTTCGCACTGCTGTGCATTGATTGACGCGTCTGTCTATCTGAATGCAAGCGCGTGTGCGTGCGCGCGTATGCGTGTGTGTGTGTGTGTGTGTGTGTGTGTGTGTGTGTGTGTGTGTGTGTGTGTGTGAACAATATAACTGACACTTCTTATCAGATCTTTGCCAAACTTGGTGGAAGGGTCGAAGTTCAGCCAATAAATAAACCCACCTTCCTTTACAACAATAGGCCAAAAGTCAGGAGCACAGTGCTTGGTCGAACCAGTAGAGAGGTGGCCTGCGGTCCTAATGGACCCAGGTTCGAATCCCGGCTGGAGCAGGGAACAGTTTAAGGATTTGAATTTCGTTAAGCACACTTTACTGATCTACCATAAGACCCGCCGACATGTCGTAAAAATACCCCCGCTAATACCAATACACCAGTCCTGTATGAGACAGTCCTAGTATGTATTCAATGTGGACGGTGGGTGTTAGAGCCGAAGTGGTGACATGTGGGAGTGCATGGAATGCAGGAGGACTACTGGGCCTTGGGAACGGGCTCTGAAGCCTATGCCCAGAGTCGGACACATTAAAAAATAAATAAAAAGTGAAAGTTTTACGTAACATAATTTAATTTTCTAAAATTCAATTTTGGCTAAACATAGAGGAAAGGTTGATGGTGATACAAGAATTATGATAATGACTTTTGAGAACAATCAGTCAAAGGTCAAACTCATATAAGAAGCTCAAATTTCGAACCGTACTTATGTTTCTGATGACAAATAGTTTTTATTATAATCATTACAATTGATGAAAGGATTAAGGGTGGGCCAAGGAGTAAGCCAGCTGTTTTTTAGAGCAACAGGTCTAAGGTCAAGGTTACAGGTCAAGGTCAACTTAATGACTCAGTCCGAATTATAGCTTTCAAGATACAAACAAATGCCCAGAATGGCATACAGGGAGAGGCATTTTGACAGTGGACTTAAGCACAGATTTCTGTGAGTCTATCTATATATTGCCAGACGCCATAATCCCGTAAGGGGTGGCCATTTGACTTTGAATTATTTGTTTTACGGGGAGGGGCACTAACCCTCCAACAACCCACTTGTTGACACGTAGGAAGCACGTATGGTTTGGTTATATGGTTACCACCCAGCGTTGTCAATGGTCTCTTGGCTTACAGGAAACCATTTGGTTTGTCATTCAATGTAAAGCCACCTGTAAAGGAAAGAAAAGCAATAAGAAGTGACAGGAAAGATGGGAGAAATAGGAAGAGAGGAGGGCAGGCACAGAAAAAGAGTGATAAAGGCTAAGGAAGAAGTAGGCAGCACGATATCAAGTGAGTGGATGATGGTCGGCACCACGTACTGTGAATCTACCTACGAAAATTAAAATAGAAAGACAAACAGACAGCAACACAGACAGAGATACAGACAGACAGACTGACAGAGGGGGGAGATAATTACAAAGTCCAGCAATGCATGGATAGATATACTGTTGTCGATATACTGTATATTGATATACAGGTAGACTGAATAGACTGATATACAAAAACTATAATAGACACATACAGGTAACTGCAGTATACACCGAAGGCAAAGGAAAAGACTGAAAAATTAGACAAGTGGTGACAGGCACAACAAACCTCACCCGTCAGCAGTTACTTTATTGCTGTTGAATACTGACTCGTTTCTGCCATTAGTGTCAGTGCACAATTAATCCATTTGCGCCCAGCGTCCTCCGTATAGGACGGAACTGGGCATTTTCAAAAGTTAATAAAGGAGGGAACCCCGAGGTACGGACCTATGAGCTTCGCGACTCTGAACCGATAGGCAGAGGGCAGTACGCTTAGTACCCTTCCAGCAAAATCTCTCACAGAAACCCTGGGAGTTGATGGGTTAAAGTCTAAGGTATGGAAGCAAATGTTTTCAAGTTTCACCCTCTGAAAATCAGTGATCTTGCATCTGACCTTTCAGGGTCACTCAAGGGCAAAGGTCATATTGCCAAATGAAAACCCGCATGAGACTTCCTGTATCTTGGTAGTAGTAAATATCTCTATCTTCAACGAGTTTCGAGTTATAGCCCGCTGAATATCCGTGACCTTGAGATTGACCTTTCAGGGTCGCTTACGGTCAAAGGTCAAGGTGCCAATTAAAAACCCATATGGGATTTCCCATATACTGATGAAAGTAAATATCTCTCTGACTTCAACCAGTTTCAAGTTATAGCCCCTGAACATCCGTGACCTTGAGTTTGACCTTTCAAGGTCATTCAAGGTCAAAGGTCTTGGTGCCAAATGAAAGCCTATGTTACGAATTTCTGTATGTTCCTAATAGTAAATATCTTTATCTTCAACCGTTTTCAAGTTATGGCCCTCGGAATAACCGTGACCTTGATTTTGACATGTAAAGGTCACTTGATTACCTCCAAAGTTTAATCACTTTCTTTGGGGACCAGTGCCCACATATCCTAAAAGTTTAATGTAATTTCACTCGGACGTTTTTCCGTAATTTTGCTAACAAACAAACAAACTCGACCAAAAACACTATCTCGTCGGACTCCGTCCGGGCGAGGTAACAAACAAAGAAACTCAACCAAAAACAATACATCGTCAGACTCCGTCAGGGCGAGGTAAAAATTAGGCAGATAAGCAGACAGACACATAATTGTTATATTGTCGACTCCAACATTACGATGACGTCCTGTTGCTACATTCACACGATTTCATTCAGCTTATGGGTAAACTTTGGAAATACTGAGGTTAAAAACAGTTTTCAGTAACATTGTCCATTTTTATCCAAACATTGCTGCCATGCTATCGCCACGTGATTTTATTTAGCTTACCGGAGACAACTGGTAGTGAAGAAGTTAAAAACAGTAAACAGTAATCTCTTCAGTATGACGATCTCAGTTGTCTCTTCTCAAACTTTTGCTACCGCCTGATGATTTTGTCCCCCCCCCCTTGACTCAATTCACTCTATTGTTCCAACATCAAATTTAACACAGTACAGTATTGTGAGTTGTGGATGTGTGTATTGTTGCGGCCGGCATGTACACGCCTTACATGGGCCGGCAGGTCTTCAACACACACACACACACACACACACACACACACACACACACACACACACACACACACACACACACACACACACACGCACACGCACGCGCGCGCATGTTCACTTCGCTGATCGGACGAGAAGCGGTTCACTCAACAACGTACCAACTCTGCCTCACCATCAACTTCTGGGCCTGGGGTTGGATGTTCGTGGATGTCTTACCCATCTGCCCACCCAACTCCTCTTTCCTCCCTGCCTGCCTGCTCTGTCTGCTTTATTTACCTGCTTGCCGTCTGCCTACTGCCTGCCAACTCACCTGACTTCTTCCCTACCGATCTACGTGCCTGCCTATCCATCTTGCCTCCCTAATCGCTTGACTGACTACTCACCTGCCAGTTGTCGTCTTACCTGTATGCCCACCTTTCTATCTTCCTACCTGCATATCTGCCGGCTTACCTGTCCTTCTGTCTGTCTGCTTTCTTACCTGCCTGCCTGTCTGATTGCCTACCTGCATTCCCACTTGCCTTCCAACCCTCCTTCCCACATACCTGCCTGTCTGCTAATCTACCTACCTATCTGCCTACCTACATGCCTGCCTCAGTGCCTGGCGGTCCATCTCTCCAGTTTCAGCACAAGAGGTGGAAGGCAAACTAACTGGCTGGGGTCTTGGTCAATAGGGAGGCTCTGATTGTGCTCCCGTGTCTGTCTCCCACTCACTCTCTCTATCCATCTGTGTACCTGTCTGTCTGTCTCCTTAGCGTTCTGTCTGTCTACCTGTTTATTTATCTGCCTACCTAACTAACTATCTGTCTATCTATTCATCGGTCTATCTATCTGTCTATCTATCTGTTTATCTCTCTGTCTGACTTTCTGTCTTTGTCTCTTTAGCTCTCTGCTTTTCCGTATGCCTGTCTGTCTATCTGTATGTCCTTTCCCTCTGGTTGACTGTTTTGTTTGTTTAGCAATTTCTATGTCTTTGTGTGTGTGTGTGTGTGTGTGTGTATGTTTTAATTTACCATGTCTGTATATTTTATGTGTATATAACTCAAACTGCCTCTTTATCTAGCTGTTTATGTCATTCTATCGTTGTGTCTGTATCTGCATCTGTCTTCCTGTCTCTCTCTCTCTCTCTCTCTCTCTCTCTCTCTCTCTCTCTCTCTTAATTTCTATTTATTTATCAATACGCTTATTCCTACGAGTTCTACTCTTTAACCCCCTTTCTGTCAGCCCTATATTGCAAGAAATCACCTTGTCAGTAAGATAACGTCATTTTATATTTCCTACCAATAAATAACATTAACTTAAAATTCATCTCTAGCGGTGAAAGGGATGATCGAGACAGTGCATAGCTAAGCATGTTAGAAATGTCTTCCCAAAACCGAACACCAATTTGGGGAAAAAAATCGATTTCTGGAGGAAAAGTTAACCAGCGTTTTTAGTTCTTCATACACATAACTCCATTCAGTTCACTTTAATTGGACGTAAAAGTGTATGTCTTCAAACTGAAATTTGGGCTGTAGCGAGAAATAAGCACTAGAATATGATGCTAGTCAGTATGGAGTGCTATGCAAGATATGTAGAGTCATAATATTAAATCTGAACTACGGGAAATAGATTGGAAAAGAACAAATACCTCTGCCACGTAAGGAGAATAAACTATAGTCAGCTCTATGTCAGTGTTCATTAGCTTGTCTCTTCCTGTCTTCAATCTCAAGTCTTTCAATGAAACGCCGAGAACTTGGGTCCAGAGCTGTCGATGCAGTGTCCCTCGGGACGCCTCCGTCAAGCCTTGCCCATGGACTCGCCCTACAACCTCCATGACAGGGTTCACTTTGGGTTGAAATGTGACTAAAGATAAATTAAGTCGACACCATATGACCTTAACCTTTGACCCCTTGGCCTTGCTGATCTAATCAGTTCATCGTCCCTTCATACTGTATCATTGACTAAAGTCTGGTCGAAATCCGTCGAGGGGTTCAAGAAATAACGCGCCCACAAGGATAAACTAAGTCGGCTCCATATGACCTTGATCTTTGACCCCTTGACCTAGCTGATGTAATAAGGTCATCTCGTCATACTGCATAACTGGCAAAAGTTTGGTAGGAATCCGTCGATGGGTTCGGAAGTATCGTGCCCACATGACTGTTACGGACGCACTGACCCAAACACGCACGCACGCACCCGCGCGTGCACGGACGGACAGACCGATCACATAATGCTTCCTCTATCATAGGTGGGAGGAGGCATACTTACTGTATGGTATATGGCATCTAGAAATAAATGGAAAGGAACAGGATTTTTTATTTTTTTTACTTGGAAATGCATGATCCTTCTGAAGACGATGCTATGATTAGATAATAGCTTCACTGCCATGGTGGAACGGGTACCTTAATCTCGCTAATGTCTGATAAATTATTCCTTTGAGACAATGCCAATGCAGGAGGATGGGTTAGAAATTATCTCTGTAAATTCTTCCCACACGTTGGTTAAATTGGGGTGTTTTATTTAACCTAATGCCGGACGATTGTATGTAGCTAAATAAATCCTTATGCCGCTAAAGAGGTAAGGTAATGTGTGTGTGTGTGTGTGTGTGTGTGTGTGTGTGTGTGTGTGTGTGTGTGTGTGTGTGTGTGTGTGTGTGTGTGTGTGTGTGTGTGTGTGTGTGTGTGTGTGTGTGTGTGTGTGTCTCATCCTTACTTAATTCCGTCTAAGTCAAGGTAATAGGCAAGATCCAGAAACAGAAACTTACTGCATGTGTGTCATGTCCTTTGCCCTCAGTCTTGATCACACACACACACACACACACACACACACACACACACACACACACACACACAAACTGAGAGAGAGAAAGAGAGGGGGGGGGTTAAGGAAAGGAAATAGGAGAAAAAGAATGAGAGTGAGAGGGGATATGAAATACTGTATATGGATGAGGCAGGAAGAGAAGAGAGAAAACGGAGAAGAGCGAGGGGGAGGGGGAGTGAGAGGTAGGGCATGATGAAAAAGAAGGATGGGAGGAAAGAAGACGAAGAGATGAAGGAAAACAAAGAAGAGGGGTAGAGAGAGGGGGGGGGGAAAGAGAAGGAGGAGAAGGAGGAAGTCAGAGAGAGAGAGAGAGAGAGAGATAGATGGGGGGGGAAGAAAATAAAGGTTAATGAAGAAGAGATGATGGAGAGCGGGAAACAGAAGATATGAGGGAAAAAGAAGGGGAGAGAAAAGAAATGATAGGTATGGAAGGAAGAGTACAAGGAAGAAAGCAGAACAAGAGGAAGAGAGAGGGAGGACGGCGAAGACATGTACCAAAGAGGGAAGAATGCAGAGATGAGGACATGGATGAGCAGATGGAGGAATGGATGGATGAATGGATGGATTACTGGAGAGACTGACTGACTGATTGGTGGATGGTTAGATGGATGGAGAGAGAGAGAGAGAGAGAGAGAGAGAGAGGTTGGAGGGATGAACGGAGGGACAGATGGACGAATGGAAGGATGGACGGATGGATGGAATGATGAGTAAAATGGAGTGGGATGGATGAATGGTCGATTGTGTGGATTTATGTAACTGTGGAGGAAGGGAAAGAGGAATGGATGGAAGGATGGGTGAATGAAAGGCTGGATGAATGAACAGATGGTTGGCTGAATGCAGGTATGTAGGGTAGGACACAATGAAAAGGTAACGGGTAAGAAAGGGAAAAAGCGCGGGAGAGGAGAGGAAAACACGAAGGCATGAGGGAAGAAGAAACGGAGAGAGATGGAGGCAGGGAGAGGAAGAGGAAAGCAGAGATGAAGGAAGGAAGGAGGGAGGGAGAGAAGAAATGTGGATCAGGGGGACAGAAAGAGTGGTAAACAGAGATGAAAGATTGAGAAGCAGAGATAGAGAAGGTAAGGAGAGCAACAAAGCACAGAGCAGAGACGAGAGTGAGTGACAGAGGAAGGAATGCAGAGGTGTGGGAAGGACGGAGGGAAGGAGAGAGTGAGAAGAGAGTTTTTGCTGTCATTAAATTACTCTGTCTTCATGGATGTCACAGGGAGGGTGGGGGGGGAGGAGGGATGCTGGGAGGGGGAGGAGGGAGGGAGAAAGCTGAGGACAGAATGGGAAGTTGGGAGGGTCTGGGAGAGGCGAGAAGAAAAAAGATGGGGATAGGAGATGAGGGGTGGTAAGAAACGGGAGGGGAGGGAGGAAGGGGAGTGGGAGCAAAATGGGAGGGAAGAGGAGGAAAAATGGGATCGGGAGGGGAGGGAAGCCACTGGGAGGCTTGGGGAGGGGCTTAGGTTTAGGAGTGAGGTTGGCAGCGTTAGACCCAGGTTGAGTAAAGAGGAGTTGGGTTGGGAGTATAAGGAGGGTAGAAATAGGTGAGAATGAAGAATGATAGGGAGGGTGAGGAGAGGAAGGGAAGGGGTGCAGAGGAAGGAAAGGTGTGGAGATCAAGGGTGATGGGGTGTATAGTGGGTGGGGGAAGGAAAAAGGGGTAGGGAGGATAGAAGGAAAAAGGTGAGTTGGGCAGGGGCAGGGAAGGATGCAATTACAATCAATTGGAAAGGTGCTTACATATTTTTGTCTGCATAGTTATCTACTTTAACGAACACAACGAAAATCAATAAATAAAGCTGACTACAAAAGGCATCCTGATTATGCAGAACAGCCAACTTCTGTAAACGTCTCTAACAATAAAAATATTCCAGATACATGAGGTGGAGTTCCAGAAAAGGACTCTTTCTGGTCACTAAAACCACGAGTAAAAAAGAAAAAGGATGCTGCTTGTAAGAATCTCCCCTCCTCTGTTGTAGGAATTGTAAGACAGCTTGCAACACAAAATTTCGGCCATGTAATCGTCACATCCATACGTCAGTGCTAAGAAGAAACGTTTCCTGCCTCTCATTCCCTCTTCCTTTAGCCACCTTTTACCCCTTGTGGTCCCTCACCTTATAACCCATTTAGTTACCTTTACCCCTTGCAGTCACCCTTTACATCCTTTTGCCACCCTTTACATCCTTTAGTCACCCTTTACACCCTTTAGTCACCATTTACACCCTTTAGTCACCTTTTACACCCTTTGGTCACATTTCACACCCTATAGCCACCTTTTACACCCTTTAGTCACCTTTTACACCCTTTAGTCACCTTTGAAACCCTTTAGTCACCTTTTACTCCCTTCAGCCACCTTTCACACCCTTTAGTCATCTTTTATACCCTGTTGCCACCTTTCACACCACTTAGTCACCTTTTACACCCTTTAGTCATCTTTTACACCTTTTAGTCACCTCTGAAACGCTTTTCTCACCTGTTACACCTTTCAATTACCTTTAACACCTAGTCACTTTCTTCTTGTTTCTTTGTCATAATTTTTTTTCTTTGGTTATACTTTTTACACCTTTTAGTCACTTTTTACTCTCATCAGTCATCCATTATTCTCTTTTTAGTCACATTTTTGCACCCTATCACTTACTCTTTTCTTTTTACTCTTTTTAGCCAACTTTAATATCTTTTAGTCAGCATTTCCTTGGAGTTCATTTTTTTTTTTTTTTTTTACAGCGCGCTGGAATTACGTGGGTAGCATTTATAATCTCCTCTCTCAGGTAGAAAAATTGGTTACTAAATCTTGTAAATGAATAAATATAATGATGATTGCTGGGAGACTTCTGTTTTTATTATTATTATTATTATTATTATTATTATTATTTGTGGTAGGTGGGGGCGCTCATCATCCACTCACTCGATGAAGTGTTGCTCTCGGGTGTCTGCCCTTTCCTCTCCTCCATCCTTCTTTCCTTCCATCCTCTTCTTTCTTTCTTTCCTTCGTTCTTTCCTCGTCCTTCTGCCTACAGGTGACTTTACGCTCCCTCTTCTGTCTTTCTTCCCTTCATTCTTTCCTCTTCCTTCTGCCTGTGGGTGACTCTACACTGAGTGACAAGCCAAACGGTTTCCTGTACAACAGGAAACCATTCACTACGCTGGGTGGTAACCATATAACCAAATTTTGGCACCTGGTGGTTTAGTGGGTAATTACGGAGCTCCAGTCGGATTGAGCCGGTGAAGGTTTATATCCAAGGAATGGTTGGGGTTTATTGCTCACGTACTGCCACTCAGGGATGAGTGGGGCTGGTCACACTCATCTTAAATGTCAGAACCAACTTGCCTAGCCCCGGGCTCCTACGCTCCTCATGGAGCAATGTAGGGTTGGATGATGAATGAATGAATGAATGATGATGATGATGATGATGATGATGATGATGATGATGATGATGATGATTATTGCTATTATCATTATTATTATTCATTCATTCATCATCTAATCCAGTGTTGCCCCATGAGAAGCGTAGGAGCCCTGGGCTAGGCAAGTTGGTCCTAACATTTAAGATGCAAGTGGCCAGCGTCACTCATCCCTGACTGGCACAACTTAGGCAATAAACCCCAACCATCCCTTGGATATAAACCTGCACAGGCTCAACCCGACTGGAGTGCCTTAATTGCCCACTAAACCACCAGGCGCCATAATCTGGTTACATGGTTACCACCTAGCGTGGTAAATGGTTTCCTGGTGGCGCCATAATCTGGTTACATGGTTACCACCCAGCGTGGTAAATGGTTCCCTGGTGTACAGTGCACCTTTTGGCTTGTCACTCAGTGTAAAGTCACCCATAGACAGAAGGAGGAGGAAAGAATGAAGGAAAAAAAAAGACAGAAGGAGAAGGATGGAAAGAAGGGAGACAAGAAAGGGCAGGCACCCAAGAGCAGCACTACATCAAGTGAGTGGATGGTGAGCGCCCCCACCAACCACTTATTATTATTACTATTATTATTATTATTATTATTATTATTATTATCATATTTTTATTACCATCGTCATTATCATCACCATAAGGTGACCATAAAAAATAAGAACCTCATCTACAGTATTATATATTAATGACATTCAAATTACTGGCTAATAATAATAATAATAATAATAATAATAAAAATCACCATTACCATCATCGTCGCTGTCGTCATTGTCGTGCTTGTCTTCAACATCACTATCACCGGCCCCACCCCTGTTCGTTCTTAGTGATAATAGGTTCCTCTCCCTCTCTCTCTCTCTCTCTCTCTCTCTCTCTCTCAAACACCGAGCAATTCTGACACATCTGCATAATAAAATAGCCACGGATTTAAGACTTCCAACTTGACCTAAACACGTGCCAGTTTAAGACTTGGTAGACTTTAGCAGGATTAATTTGGGATAAGTTCTCAGCCGCCCCTCAACCCGGAAACATTTATACTACAGTTACACAACCCCGGCTCACCTTCATGCAAATTTTGCGGCTACAGGTAAGGCTAAATAGGTCCAGCATAGGGTGGGATGAGGGAAATGAGGGCTGGCTGACAGAAGGTATTGAGTACTCTCTGTCCGCTTTAACCTGGGCTAAAATTGGCTCCACTGAATGATAGGTTGTTACAAGAGATTACCACTGAAATACAGGGCTAGTCACGAAGAGGTGCTATGGATTTATGTAAAGCTGTATTGCTGTCTTATTTACCTCTGAACTATGAGACATACTGTAAGGTGCAATAGGACGAAAACTTACATAGGCTGGCTGCCCTATCACAGTAACTACCCTGACTTATTATTTGCTTCGTATAACGCTGGACAGGTAGGGGTGTGCATCATCCACTCACCAGATAGACAGCTCCCTTCTTGTGACTTTTCACTGAGTCATAAATACAATGTATTTTTTAGCAACCCGAGAAGACATTAGCTACATTTGATGGCAGCCGCGTAGGTAAACGGACGCCAGGTGGTTTAGTGGATCAAGGTGCTGCAAATGAACGTTTCTCGTAAGGGCTTACATGCGAGTGATAGGGTATATTGCCACATAAAACCACTAGCCGGAGAGCAGCTGGTCTCTATCGATACAAGTGTCAGGACTAATTAGCCATCCCCGAGTCCTAAGCTGCTGATGTGTTCGTATAGGGTTCGATGCTAGAAAGACTGTTAAATGTCGTATACCTGTTTATGAGGTCGACGAGTCTTTACTATGTTGATGATGTTATTCGTGTTACTGTGTACTCTTCTTATAAAACCTGGATTACTTTAATATTTCACCAAGTTCATGCGATCTCAACAAAAACGTTCCTTTTCACTGTTATACCGCCCACCATTTCCTGTTCGATCCTTTCCATAATAAAACATGGCCCTTTCTCACTTGTTACTGGATTTCCATCGCCTTTAATTAACGAAATTAAAATTCCACAACCATTGTTTTAGGCTCGTTCGATAACTAAGGACATACATAAATATTGCAAATGACCTTTATTCTGAAATATGGCTCTCACGCAGCTCTCGTAGGTACGAGTATAAACTAGTGGATTCTATCAATATATAGGTGTCCACTCCACTGGTGTAGAACGTGTAATAGCGAGCAATGATGTATTACTGGCCTTTTTGACTAAACTCCGCTCCTCCGTGGATATGGCCGGTTCCAATGGAAGTTTTTCGTGTCAGTTTGAAAATGGCGCGGCATCGTATGACCAGCCTAACAAGTGAGAAAAATAAAAAAGTTGCGGTGCTCTGATGTTATTTGACAGAAATGCTTTTAGTGTTCTTCACTTATATTTAGCTTATTGAGGGGAAAAGTCTGGTACCACTGTAAGGCAATTTTCAAGGCAGCTTCAAATTGGTAATATATGTCATTATTGGATCAATAACCGAGATGAAAACACAGCTTTGGTGATTATCAGGCCAGAAAAATCTACAAGGCGTATGGGATAACAATTTTACACACCAAATTTTGATAAAGAATATTTTGCTCACTCTCTCTCTCTCTCTCTCTCTCTCTCTCTCTCTCTCTCTATGTATATATATGTTAGAGGTGTAAAACTGGTGGCCCGCTGACCACATGTGGCCCTCGAGGAGGAAAAAGTTGGCCCCGGATGACTTAAGAAAAAGTGAAAAGTAACAAACAAAGAATCCCAAATAATTTGTCATATGATCATGTGAACAAATATTACAGCACTTTTAGGAAATATTTTTGATTTTTTGATTGATAAAAATATCATCTGAATAATTCATTAGTGAACAAATATGTCACGAAACTTTTATTTAGATATTACCAATAATTTGAAGCAGAAGCCAATGCCACTGCAAAGGTTAAAAGGCGAAGCGAACTTCTCAAAACGTCTGACTAGGCTGCGGCTTTGCTGTAGTGTATATTATAGTTTAGGCAGACTTGGCCAGCAAACGATCAACAGAACTCAAGTGTGGCCCTTGGGAAGGATTGAGTTTGAATCACTGACCTACAATCTATATATATATATATATATATATATATATATATATATATATATATATATATAGTGTACAGTATATCCATCCATCCATCCATCCATCATCCAATCCTACGTTGCCCTATGAGAAGCGTAGGAGCCCGGGGCTAGGCAAATTGGTCCTGACATTTAAGATGAGAGTGACCAACCTCACTCATCCCTGAGTGGCAATACGTGAGCAATAAACCCCAACAATCCCTTGGATATATACCTTCACCGGCTCAATTCGATTAGAGTGACGTAATTACCCACTAAACCACTAGGGGCCATAATTTGGTCATATGGTTACCACCCGGAGTACTAAATGGTTTCCTGGTGTACAGAACGTGGAGAACCAAATCGATTGTGTAAATGGGAATAATGTGGTGAAGAATGTAGAAAACTTTAAATGTCTGGGAACGATTGTATCATCTAATGGATCATTAAACAATGAAATTGGGGAGAGGATTAGACAGGCTTGGCGAGCTGTTGGAATGTTGAAATCTGTTTGGAATACTAATATGCTATCGGTACATACTAAAGTGAAAATTTACAAGTCCATGGTTAGACCAATTTTAATTTACGGGCATGAGTCATGGTACAGTACAGTTGCAACAAATCAGAAAATATTAGGATTTGAGAATAAAATACTGAGAAGGATTCTTGGGGTAAAGTGGCAAGACAGAGTTACAAATGAATGAGTAAGGGATATTACGAGAGTGGAACCAGTTAATGAATATGTAAGACTGTCTCGCGTGAAGTGGCTGGGGCACATATACAGAAAAGAAGGCAGTTTAACACAGGATGTGCCAGAGTGGACTGCTAGAGGAAGAAGAGGCAGAGTTAGGCCGAGGGAAACCTGGTTGAGGACAATGAAAAGAGATGCAGGAGAGGAGAGTTGATGGGACCTGAAGGAGATGGCAGGAGACAAATATTGGTGGACAGAGTTCATCGAGGCCCTATGCATCCCGTGGGGTGCCACAGGAAATGATTGATTCATTGATTGATATATATCTATATCAATCTATATATATATATATATATATATATATATATATATATATATATATATATATATATATATATTGTTACGGAACAGAGAAAGATAACGTACACTTTAAGTGAGAATACTAAGAGTCACTACTGTCCCGTAAAGTTCCAGGTTCAAAACAAAAGAGTTAGGTAAAATTACAAGTTAAAGTTTAATGCTCAAACTAACAACAAAACATTCAGGACTCATAAGGATAATGTAATGGCAAAAAACAGGTTAAATATATGGTTAACTACAATAGTCTCTATTAACACGAAATTAGCAAGAGTAAATTTATCTAAGTCAGCCCTGATAAAATGAGATACCAGATACTACTCAGTGAATGCCAGATAAATTATTACAGATACAAACTATTATAAAAAATGACTGACATAACCCAACATTAATCAAGGCCTAAGAATCAACCCTATGCTACACAGTACAAGAAAAAAATGCAATAATTATACTCAAATTACACACAGCTGCTAGATGTTTGGAGATTTCTTGAGCACTCACAATAATAATATCTGTACAGGGGAGGACAGAGATGTGAACAAAATGAGGAGCAGATCTAAGTGGCAATGATGCAGAGACTGAGCTCATTATAAAGGGGCCAGCAGAGCTTGATACAACTTGTAAGAAGGACGCGCAAATGAAGCCATGGGGACAAAGAGTTGACAATCCCGCTTTGAATAACAGAGAGAACGACTTACTCTACTATAACGGTAGAAGGGGGGGACTGAGGCAGAACACGCTCGTGATCAAACATGCAGCATACTGTGCGTTAAAATTACACAAAGGATGATCAAATCATAGGCTATGTAACACCTCCCCACAAAGAAAAAAGAAATTTACAAAGGAAATTTCTTATTACTCTAAAACAATCTGTATATGGCATTACAGAACATGCAAAAGCCTTTCCTAGTGTTACAAAACATGAGATTTCCCTAGCACGTTCAGTCATAGGTACTTGCCAGTATCCCTTTAACAAATCAAACTTACTTATGTACCTAGCCTTTCCAATCTTGTCTATGCAATCTTCCACGCGAGGGAGAGGGTAGGTGTCTGTTTTGGTTATCTGATTAACACGTCTGTAGTCGATGCAAAGCCGCTGTGACCCACCTGGCTTAGGAACTAGAGTGACAGGAGAACTCCACTCGCTCTGACAGGGCTCAATCATCTTGTGGTCCAACAGGTAGCCAAGCTCCTTCTGGATGAGAGGAACTTTCACTGGGTTCACACGGTAAGGAGGCAATTTAATTGGCTTTGCGTCTCCAACATCGACATCATGCATCAACACAGTGGTTCTTCCTGGAGTGGCACGGAACACTTGCGGGTACTCCTGCAGTAATGCCGAAAACTCCTGCCTTTCCTCGGGAGGTAGATGAGAAAGCTTAGTCTGGAGATCATTCATGATATCAGGATTCTTCCCCAAACTATCACTCAGGCTCATACTGCATGGGAGAGCTTCACTTGCAGACTCAGGTGGAACAGCTACAGTGCAGACTGGATTATTTTCGTCCCGCCTGTGATATAACTTTAGCATGTTGATGTGACATAGTTGCTTGCTCTTTCTACGATCTGGTGTGGCGATGACATAGTTGACATCACTGAGTTTCTTCTCCACGAAATAAGGGCCACTAAACTTGGCTTGAAGAGGTTGCCCATGAACTGGTAGCAGAATCAAAACCTGATCTCCTGGCTGAAAGTGGCGTAACCTGGACTTCTTATCATACCAAGTCTTCATCTTCTCCTGAGCAGCTCCTAAATTCTCTCTCGCCAGCTGTAAAGCAGTGGACAGCCGTTCTTTGAACTTCATCACATACTCCAGCTGGTTGACGTCATCTTCCTCCGACAGCCAGCATTCCTTGAGTAACTTAAGGGGTCCTCTTACTTCGTGGCCAAACAGTAGTTCAAAAGGTGAGAAGCCCAGTGATTCATTTGGAGATTCTCTTGCGGCAAACACAACGAATGGAAGACCTATATCCCAGTCTTTCTGATGTTCCAAACAGTATTTCTTGAGCATCGATTTGAGTGTTTGATGATATCTCTCCAACGCTCCTTGGGTCTGGAGATGGTAAGCTGAAGAGGTGATCTGGGTGATGCCCAACTCTTTCAGAGACTGCTTGAAAACATTTGACATGAAATTACTTCCTCGGTCTGACTGTACCTCCTTGGTCAGACCAAACTTTGTGAAGAACCCTAGCATTTCCTTAACCACGTTCTTTGCTGAGATATTTCTAAGTGGAATGGCTTCAGGATAACGAGTAGCCATATCAATCAGGGTCAACACATAAGAAAATCCTGAAGAAGTCTTAGGAAGAGGGCCCACAATATCCACCAACACACGGGTGAAAGGCGCCTCAAAAGGAGGAATGGGAACTTGAGGTGCAACCTTTTCGGTCTGATTACACTTCCCCACAACTGGACAGGTGTGACAAGACTTACAATACCAGGAAACATCCCTGAAGATACCTGGCCAGTAGAAGTGTTTCAAAATGCGTGCCACAGTCTTCCTCACTCCAAGGTGTCCTGCCAAACTGGAATCATGAGCCACTCTAATGATATCCTGCCTACAAACACGAGGGATGACAACTTGATGTACAACCTCCCATTCACAGTCGGCTGATGCTGTTGGGGGTCTCCACTTCCTCATAAGTACTCCTGACTTTACATAATAACAAGTAGAAGCACCGGCTGACTCTTCTTCACTGTAAGCAGAGTTAGCTAGACCTTTCAACTCAGGGTCAGCAACCTGCAACTCAACCAACTCTTGACGAGACAAATTATCAACACTACGGGGTACTGCCTCATCTGGTGAGTGGTCCAAATTAGCAAGAAAAGTGTCAGCTAGGATAACATCATCATCATCATTATCCTCTAAATCACCAGTAACTTTAGACTTAGCCCTAGTGACAGCACATGCAGGGAACACATCAGGGACATCACAATCCCGGGACGCAGCCACTGGCTCACTAGACAACTGAGGAGCTGGACACACTTGACTTCCACCAATATCATTTCCAAGTAAGAAAGTTACACCTGACATTGGGAGTGTCTCAACCAACCCAACCATAACGGAACCATTAACAAAACCAGACTCTAAATTCACTCTGCACTGAGGGACAGAGAAGTAATTATTCTCTACACCTTGTAAGATTACAGTTTCATCAGAGGAATTAACATTAGAGCCTAGAACACTGGTCAGCATAAGGGATTGGCAAGCACCTGTGTCACGATATATTTTAACTGATTTCCTGTCATTACTGTCCAGAGGACTGACAAAACCATCAGACAGGAAATTAGCACATGAACTCTTGAGAGTGTCACCCACGTTACTGCTCAAAAGAGGAGCTCCAACATGAGAATTTAAGTTACCCCTCAAAGCAGGTTCAGTTAACTCAGTTAAAGAAATCTGGGAACTCTCAAGAGTGGACACTAGACCAATTGACTGAATATTTAAAGACTCCTTTTTGTTCACATCACGCTGTCTCCTGAAACATTTCTCCGAAGTATGACCAAGCTTACTACAATAAGTACATTTACTTTTCTGAAATCTAGAGGTGAAGCTGGTATTTACTTCCTGAGAAACATCATCCTTATTCTCTTTCCTGTTACCTGTACTCTGAGTAGAGGCAACGTACTTACTCTCAGCTTTCCCTTTTTCTCTAGAATATCTCTTGTGAGTGAGAACATATTCATCAGCTAAAACTGCAGCATCAGACAAATTATCTATTCTTTTCTCATCAAGATATAGGCTTACATCTTTACTAATACACCTTTTGAAGTCCTCCAGCAAAATCATCTGCTTAAATTTGTCAAAATCAGAATCCACATTCTTAGAATTTAACCACTGCTCTAACAGATCTTCTTTGATTTTTGCATACTCAACATGGGATTGCTTATCTTGCTTGTAAGTTGTCCTAAATTTTACTTTATAAGCTTCAGGAACAAGCTCATAGGCCTTAAGAATCAAGCTCTTAACTTCATTATAATTATCAGATTGATCCTGAGGCAAAGATGCATAAGTTACTTGAGCTTTACCGGTGAGAACAGTTTGAAGGAGTACTGGCCAATACTTTTTAGGCCAATTAAAACCTGTAGCTACCCTCTCAAACAACTGAAAATACTTTGTTAAATCAGATTCATTAAAAGGAGGGACAAGTTTAACATTTTTAGCCACATCAAAATCATCAGAGCTAGATGATTCAGTTCCACATTGTTTCATGCGATACTCATGGTCTGCCTGAATCCTAGCAAGTTCAACTTGTGCGTGAAACTCAGCCTCCTTAGCACGGGCCTCCTGCAGGGCTAGCTGTAACTTAGCTAATTCAATCTGCGTTTGCTCATTTGGAGGAGTTACATTAAACAAGCTTTCATTAATCATGTCAACAATTTGATCTTTAGAATGATGAGAGCGAACAACAATTCCCAATTGTTGAGCAACAAGCTTAAGTTCATTCTTTGTTCTGTTTTCTACATCACACACTGTTTGCACATTTGACAAAAAAATCTTTGGCTTCATCAAGTGTAGTAATAGTAGACATAATTAATAAGTAACAGTCACAAAATATCAAGCAATATCCTTATGATAATATCCTGAATATCCTGATATGAGGTCGCCAAATTTATGTTACGGAACAGAGAAAGATAACGTACACTTTAAGTGAGAATACTAAAAATCACTACTGTCCCGTAAAGTTCCAGGTTCAAAACAAAAGAGTTAGGTAAAATTACAAGTTAAAGTTTAATGCTCAAACTAACAACAAAACATTCAGGACTCATAAGGATAATGTAATGGCAAAA
Source organism: Coenobita brevimanus (assembly GCF_032717465.1). Lineage (NCBI taxonomy): Eukaryota > Metazoa > Arthropoda > Malacostraca > Decapoda > Coenobitidae > Coenobita > Coenobita brevimanus. Next base: position 9,044,994 of record NC_137014.1, read on the forward strand.
AACAGGTTAAATATATGGTTAACTGCAATAGCCTCTATTAACACGAAATTAGCAAGAGTAAATTTATCTAAGTCAGCCCTGATAAAATGAGATACCAGATAATACTCAGTGAATGCCAGATAAATTATTACAGTTACAAACTATTATCAAAAATGACTGACATAACCCAACATTAATCAAAAACCTCACTAGGCCTAAGCATCAAACCTATGCTACACAGTACAAGAAAAAAATGCAATAATTATACTCAAATTACACACAGCTGCTGGATGTTTGGAGATTTCTTGAGCACTCACAATAATAATATCTGTACAGGGGAGGACAGAGATGTGAACAAAATGAGGAGCAGATCTAAGTGGCAATGATGCAGAGACTGAGCTCTGTATATAGGGGCCAGCAGAGCTTGATACAACTTGTAAGAAGGACGCGCAAATGAAGCCATGGGGACAAAGAGTTGACAATCCCGCTTTGAATAACAGAGAGAACGACTTTACTATAACGGTAGAAGGGGGGGACTGAGGCAGAACACGCTCGTGATCAAACATGCAGCATACTGTGCGTTAAAATTACACAAAGGATGATGAAATCATAGGCTATGTAACAATATATATATATATATATATATATATATATATATATATATATATATATATATATATATATATATATATATATATCCATCATCCAGTCTTACATTGCCCCATGAGGAGCTTAGGAGCCCGGGGCTAGGCAGTTGGTCCTGACATTTAAGATGAGAGTGACCAGCCTCACTCATCCCTGAGTGGCATTACGTGAGCAATAAACCCCAACCACACCTTGGATATAAACCTTCACGGGCTGAATCCGACTGGAGCATAATAATTACCCATTAAACCACCAGGTGCCAAAATTTGGTTATATGGTTACCACCCAACGTAGTAAATGGTTTCCTAGTTTACAGGAAACAATTGGGATTGACACTCAGTGTAGAGTCACCCATAGGCAGAAGGAAGAGGAAAGAATGAAGGAAAGAAAGACGGAAGAGGGAGTGTAAAGTCACCCGTAGGCAGAAGGACGAGGAAAGACTGAAGGAAAGAAAGACAGAAGAGGATGGAAGGAAAGAAGGATGGAGGAGAGGAAAGGGCAGACACCTGAGAGCATCACTACATCGAGTGAGTGGATGGTGAGCGCCCCCACCTACCAGAATATATATATATATATATATATATGTGTGTGTGTGTGTGTGTGTGTGTGTGTGTGTGGTCAGTCCAAAACTGACCAAAAAGCTGTTAAAGGTGCAGAGAACCGCACATCGTTGGAAAGCATACGCAACAAATCAGATGTTACTAAACTGTCTTTTCACTAAATTCGCCAGTGTTACTGAGAAAAGCACTTCCCCCTAACACACACACGCACACACACACACACTCAATATACTCGAAATTAAAGCAACAACGAATCTAAACACATCATTGGAAATTGTATGAAAAGTTACTAGGTGTTACTCATATAGGTTTTCTCAGAGGTGTGTATTAATTTCAGGCAAGTGGTATGGCAGATGTTTTCTCCTTCTCGCTATGTAACATTAACAAGCCTACTGACTAGAACACGCTCCACACTCTCATATGTGAACGCCTATAACATAACATGTGTCTTAAATGCCATTCATTTCAATAATTTTATACTTATTCAAGGGAACGGATGAACTACATAGAACACTTCATGCACTGCTGACTGCGTGAACAAGCGGGTGTTGATAGTTAGGGTGAGGGTGAGGATGGTGGTAGGTGGCGCTGACTCTCTAGGTCAGATGACAAAGCATGGCAAACATTTTCACTAATGTTCTGTTGGCAGTTGCCTAATCTTCCTCGAGCCAGCTTCAGCACTGGCAGGGAATATCAATGCTAAATTATATGTCTTTACATTATGCGCTTAGTATTTCCAATGATATTGGTAAGACCAGAATAGCAATGAGGTAATGTCCAGTAGGCCCCCCCCCCACCTCACACACACACACGCACAAGCACACACACAAAATACTATCCAGAAGTCAACACTCACAAAATGACCCATATAAGCAAACTACCTTCACAAAAACATAAACATGCACACATATATTCATCTCCATCCAATCCCTGCACTGCACATACACTCAGAAACTTTTTCTTATGATCGCAACAATCTCCTCAGTTCGCCTTTACCCATGCCAACGGCATACATACTTCCAGATGTAACGTGTCCAAATTTTGGAAAAGGAAAGGATCGTGATTTTTGACTCAGCTTTGCTTGACCTTTGAAAGGGAAAAATCTCAGTGTTCTCAGTAGTTTTTGTGTGTGTGTGTGTGTGTGTGTGTGTGTGTGTGTGTGTGTGTGTGTGTGTGTGTGTGTGTGTGTGTGTGTGTGTGTGTGTGTGTAAACAACAAATACTCATACAAACACTACATACCTGTACGCACTCACACGGAAACCTGGCATCAACCAACGGACCCAAGCATAGTTAGCTATTTCCAACACACGCTACAGGCAACAGACAAGTACGAAACATACACCACAACCTGAGAATGTAAAAATCCAGGAAACTTGAAAATAATAAGGAAACCCTCGAAGCACGCGGGAGCTCTCCAGATACAAAGAAATCACAAAACTCACAGAAGCCTTAAAAAAATGCTAGAGTCACAGAAACAGGAACTTCAGATGGGCACTGTAATCTCTGAATCACGGAAAACCCCAGGAGGTATGACCCCCCCCAAAAAAAAAAATAATAAAAAAAATAGAGGACCCATAGAAGCAAATAGTTACACTCTCAAGCCACAGAAGGTCCAGAAACACACATGAACCCCAGGAACACACATGGACCCCAGAAACACACATGAACCTCAGAAACACACATGAACCCCAGAAACACACATGAACCCCAGAAACATACATGGACCCCAGAAATACATGATGAACCCCAGAAACACACATGAACCCCAGAAACACAAATGAACCCCAGAAACACAAGAGGACCCCAGATACACACATGGACCCTAAGAACACACATGGACCCCAGAAACATACATGAACCCCAGAAACATACATGAACCCCAGAAACACACATGAACCCCATAAGCGCACAAGAACCCCATAAACACAAACGAACCCCAGAAACACACATGGACCCTAGAAATGCACATGGGCCCCAGAAACACACATGAATCCCAGAAACACACATGAACCCCAGAAACACACGTGAACTCCAGAAACACACGTGAACCCCAGAAACACATGAACCCCAGAAACACACATGGAGCCCAGATACAACCATGAACTCCAGAAACACACACGAACCCCAGAAACACACATGAACCCCAGAAACACACATGAACCCCAGAAACACACATGAACCCCAGAAACACACATGAACCTCAGAAACACACATGAACCCCAGAAACACACATGAACCTCAGAAACACATATGGACACCAGAGACACACATGGACACCATAAATACTCATGGACTCCAGAAACACACATAGAACCCAGAAATACACATAGACCCCAGCAACACACAAGAGTCCCGGAAACACACATGGACCCTAGAAACTCACATGGACCCTAGGAACACACACTGATCCCAGAAACACACATGGCCACTAGGAACACACATGGACACTAGGAACACACATGGACCCTAGGAACACACATGGACCCTAGGAACACACACGGACCCCAGAAACACACATGGACCCTAGGAACCCACATAGACCCTAAGAACCCACAAGGACCCTAGGAACACACATGGACCCTAGGAACCCACATGACCCCTAAGAACACGCATGGACCCAAGAAATACACGTGGACCCCAGAACACACACAGACTCCAGCAACACACATGAGTCCCGGAAACACACCTGGACCCTAGAAACTCACATGGACCCTAGGAACACACATGGACCCTAGGAACACGCATGAACCCTGGGAACACACAAGGACCTTAGGAACAGGCATGGACCCTAGGAACACACAAGGACCTTAGGAACAGGCATGGACCCTAGGAACACACATGGACCTCTTAGTTACACAAGGACTTCAGAATTATAATGGATGCACAGGGACCCCATAAAAACACGAAAACCGCAGAAATGCATATTAACCCATCATACCCACCGTCCCCACAAAATCATAGAACCATTAAATCCCAAAGAAATACCCATATAATCCAAGTAGACATAAAAATTGAGACTGACAGGAAACTTATAAATAAATAGGAACTCCAAGAAACACAAGAAGCCCCAAGAAAACACCAACGTCCTTCAGACACAGACAGGAACCTGAGAGAGGAGTGGCTGTGGGCAGGAAGCAGGTGTGAGGGATGCAGGCAGACTTCAAAGGGGAGGGGGACGTCTTGGCTGCCACAACAAGAGCATTACCTAACCAGCGGGGTACAGGAGGGGGAGGAGCAGGAGGGAAAGGGGACCTAGGAGGTAGGGAAATGGGAGCAGAAAAGGAAAGAGGGGGTAGGGAAGGAGAGAGGGGACAGACAGGAAGGAACGTAGAGGAAGAGGAAAGGTGGGCACAGAAGGGGGAAAGAAATGTTCAAGGAAGGGTAGGGAAGCAGGGAGACGAAACGGAAAGGGAAATGGGAGTGGTCAGAGATGAACAGGAAGGAGAAGAAGAAAAGGAGAGGAAACAGTGAGACGGCAGGTAAGGGGAGAGGGGGGAAGGGCAGGTAGAGGGAGGAATACAAAGGGCGTAAAAAGGAGACCAAAGGAAAGCAAACAGTTACAAATCTAATGGTCCTCTCTAGACATTCTTTTTTTATAGAGATGACTATGATTTTGGTACTTAATTGTAGGAATGAAGATAAAAAGAGCAAAACAGGAGAGAGAGAAGTTCAAAGGAGGGAGATGAAAATGAGGGAATGCAGGAAGAGGGAGAAGAAGGAAAATACTGAGAGAGAGAAAAAAAAAGAAAGAAGGACAGGGAGGGAGGAACAAAGAAGGGAGAAGGAGAGGAAATCGGAAAAGAACAGGAAGGAGAAACGGGCTAAGAGAAAGTAGGAACCGGAAATGAGGAGCGAAGCAAGGGAAAGAATGGAAGAAGGAGAGGAAAAAGAGAGAAGAAAGGAAGGGGAATGAGGGAGAAAGATATAGGGAAGGGGGCTTGGAGGAGAGAGGCAGGAGGGGTAAGAGCGCAGGGAAAGGAAGAGATGAGCTGGATAAGAAAGCCGAGAGAGGAAGGGGAGGAAATACAGGACGAGGGAGAAGATTAATAAAATGGTAACAGGGAAAGGAAAAGAAGGGAAGATGGGGAGGAGGAAAATAAGAAGAGAGAGTTACAGGAGGAAGAAAATCGGGAGATGGAGGCACAGGGATAGGGAGAGAGGAGTGGGAAAAAAATAATAACTTGGACATGGTAAAAGGGAAGGGGAGGGGCCAGGAAGGGAGAATACGCAAGGGGGGAGGTTGCCAAGGAGATCAGGAAGGGCAAAACGAGGGGAAAGCAGGAAGGAGCAGGGAGCAGGGAAGGGGCAAGAGTCAAGGACAAGTAAAACGAAAGAAGTAATGAAAAGAAAGGGGACATGAGAAGAATGGAAAGGAAAGACAATAAAGAGGAAAAGAAAAAAGCTGGAAGATACGGACGGTACGAGGTAATAAAGAGGGAAGAGGCACTAAAAGATGAAGGGAAGATAAAGAAAATATAAAGGAAAATATAAGAAACATCAGTAATAAGAGGAAATTTGAATGCAAGAAGAGAGTAAAAACAAGAATGAAAGGAGAAGGAAAGAAAGAAGAAAGGAATGCAGAGGAGCAGAAGAAAATGAAAACAAATTAAGAAGAAAGGACAGCCGACATAGTCCCTTTCAGTGAATCAAGAATATTACAAGAAATTATACGTTTATACCCTTGCAGTAAAAATAGGTGAAGAACTAGAATGCGTTGGGAAATACATATATCAAAGGCAGGCAGCTCAGGCAGACCCAGTCCAGAACAATGAAATCAAGCGAAGAATAGGAATAGGACTGAAGGCTTTTGGCAGACTAAGTAACCATGTGATGGGCAAGAGAGGGCACTGGGTGGAGTGGGACAAAACGGAGCACTGGGTGGAGTGGGTCAAGAGGGGGCACTGGGTGGAGTGGGTCAAGAGGGGGCACTGGGTGGAGTGGGTCAAGAGGGGGCACTGGGTGGAGTGGAGAAAGATGGGGAGGAATGTGAGAGGGGAGATGGGATAGTTGGGGTACGACGTGTGATGCGAAAAAAATGATGTTATGGGATGGAATGGGAAAAGATGTATGGGGCAGGAAGGAATGGGAGTGGATTAGTATGGTATGGAGTGAACATTATGGTGCTGCACGAGGTGAGGTGAAATGGAAGAGATGAAATGAAATGGCTATGGAGAGGAGGGAGGAAATGGCAGGAAAGGAAGTAAATGAGAAGGGAAAAGAGTGGAAGGGAGGGGAAGGGAAGAGGAGTGAAAAGTGGAAGGAAGGGAAAGCAATGGAATGACAAGAAACGGAAAGGAAGAAAAGAAAGGAAAGCCAATTGAAGGGGAAAAAGGAATAAGGAGTAGGCAAGGAAGGGATGGCATTAAGTAAAGCGGGGAAAAGATAGAAGAAACGTTGAGATGAAATGGAAAGGAGTGAAATGAGTAGCGAAGAAACTGGAAGGGATGAAAAAGGGAGGGATGAAAATGGAAAGCGTGAAACGGGAAGGAATGGAACTAGGAAAGACGAAATGTGGGAGGATGGAACTGGGTGAAATGAAATGAGGAGGGATGGAATTGGGTGAATGGAATTGGGAGGGAGGGATTTGGGTGGGATGAAGCGAGGAATAAAATGGGGCTGGATGATGCAGTATGGAATGGAATTGGGAGAAATGAAACGGGGGTGGACTGAAACGGGGATGAATGAAAAGAGGAAGGATTTAAAGGGATGCAATGGAACTGAGATATAAAACGGGAGAGGGAGATTGAAACAGGGAGAGAAAAACGGGTAGGATGAAACGAGGACTGGGGGGGATGATGCGAGGTGGAATGAAACAAGGTGTCATAAATCGAAGTGGGATGAAAAGGGATGAAAAAATGGGGGGGGGGGAGGAATGATGACAATGTGAGGTTGGTGAAAAGGT
>NC_137014.1:9054581-9059581 GCF_032717465.1 Coenobita brevimanus
GATAGTGAAGCTCTACCAGTATGCAAAAAATCATGTTTCAAGGTAAACATCTGGCAGTGCCAAATGGTTTTCGGTGGGACACCAGGGGGCCGATGCCTCAGTGGAGGTCGGGCTTTGGGGGTCCCACCGTGCCTGAAAGCTGGTGCGATGAGAGGTCCACTACTGCACTAGATATAATATTCCTAACACTACTCACATAATATCTGAATCCAATACTTCAAGGAAGTACCGTAACTCACTGAGTGACTGAGTGGCACAATTAGAGACAATCACTATATTTGGTAGTCCCTGTAGGTGCAGCAATAATTTGTTTGATACACCTTCTTTCTCTCCACACATTTTTCCTCGCAAACTAACCTTATTTCGGCCAAATTCCTCTAATCTTGTCTACCACCTCCTTACGTTTATTTTTCCTCATTACACTGACACCATCCCTCACACGAAGCAGTGTTAAGGAACAGACTGTGGGGCAATAAATTCATAACACTTACTCCGTACCACTTCGCCTTGCTCACATACCTGAAAGAGAAGAAAAATTAGGATTATGAATTCATTAAGGCGATCCTGACCTTTAATTATTCTCATAACTGAATCATTTCGTTCTTGACTGACCCTCAACCCTTCCCAATTTTTTGCCTTAAACAGATAAGCAAAATATTTCAGTTCATTTTGCCAGACAGACTTTTGATGTAGTTCTGTGACCTTGACCTATGACCTAATGCTCCTCAAAACAACAGGTGTCTTCTCTGGCTGCCCTTCAACTGTTCTATCACTCTGGTTAAAGTTATATTAAGACTATTTTGTTAACACACACACACACACACACACACACACACACACCTGATACACGGCCCCACATACAAACCAGGTCGCTCTCATAACATACGCCTTTTGACCCAGAACTTACACTTAAGACAGACAGCTTTTTACAGATGAGACACATTTGGCAAGGACATTCGCCTCAGTACTGCAAGATATATATATATATATATATATATATATATATATATATATATATATATATATATATATATATATATATATATATATATATACAGAGAGAGAGAGAGAGAGAGAGAGAGAGAAGATAAACACCCGAAAGACAAGGAGAGACAATGGAAGGACAATCTGTAGGAAATAAAAGAAGACGGAATGAAGGAAGGAGAGTCAAGAGAAAGAAAATAAAGATGGACTTGGAGGAAAGTAAGAAGAGGGAAGGAAAGGCATTAGGTGGGTAAAAAAAAAAAAGAGAAAGAAGGAAAGAAGAAAATGGGTATAGAGACTGAAAAGAAAAGGGAGATAAAAGGGAAGAGGGGAAAGGAGGAAATGAAGGAGGAAGGAGAGGTAAAAAGGGGAGATGAATAGTAAGGACGATGGGAAATAAAGAAAGGAAAGAAAAAGAACAAGAAGAAGAATGAGAGAGAGAGAGAGAGAGAGAGAGAGAGAAGGCAAGGAAAAGGGGAACGGAGGAAACAGAAGACGATAGACGGAGGAAAAGATGTTAAATAGATCAAGACGAGAAAGAGAAGGGAGGGACTTGAATGAGGAGAGGGGCGAAATGAGAAGAAAGGGGAAATGCAGCGATTGAAAAGGTAAGCTGCAGGAAGGAAGGAGGGTGAAGATGGAAATCTGAAAGAGGGAAAAAGGTGACAACGAAACAATACAGACGGAGGTGCAATGAAAAGAAATGAAGGAAACATGGAACAGGGAGATTGAAAGAGAAGGCAGGAACTGAGGGATAAAGAAAGAAGAATGAAAAGGAACGAAAGAGGAAAGAAGAATGGGAGAAAAGAGGCAAGATGGAAGGTTGAGGTGAGGAGAGAGGAGGGAAAGATGAGACTAGGAAGGATGAAAATAACGAAAAGCGAAAGGGAGGAAAGTAAATGGAAGCGGTGAACGAAAAAAGGAAAGAAGGAAGTAGGGAAGGCAAGAGACAGAAAAAAGAAAAAGACAGAGGGAAAGAGAAGAGACAGAGATAATGGAGGAAAACGAATGCGGAAGGAAGGAAGGAAGTCGGAAGAGATGAAAGGAGGTAGAGAAAGAAGGGGAAATGGTTGTGTGTGGGAGGTACAATAGAAGATGAGAGTGCACGGGAGGGAGAGAGAATATATGAGTGCATGCGGGAGGGGAGGGATGAAAGGAGAGAAGTATGCAGAAGAGGAATATGTGATAGTATGTGGGGAGAATGAGAGGAGGAATAAATGTAAGGATATGTAGTAGTGGGGAAGGGATTTTAAAAAATGATAACGGAGGAGGAAAAAAGTAGAATGAAAGACAGAAGGGCAAAAACAATGGAGGAGGAGGAGGAAGAGGAGGAGGAAGGGAGGGAGGAAGGGAAAGAAACGCGGAAAAATCGAAGAGGAAGAGAAGGGAATGAGGGAGGGACGACCATAGTAAGTGAAAGGAAAGAAAAAAAAAGAAGGATTACAGAAAAATGGAAAAGGAAGAACACGGATGGATGGATGAAGGAAGGAAGACTGGGAAAAAGGGAATGAGTAGTGAATGAATAGAGGGAAGAAGGAAGGAAAGAAGGAAGGATGGAAGGAAAGCAGGATGGAAGGATACCTGAAAGACTGTTCAAAACAAATTTGCGAGACAGGAAGGTGCGTGTTGTGTGGGGGGATGAGCGGGGAAAGAGGTATCGAAAGGAGAAAGCTCAAACCAATTACTTAATCCTGAAAATGAGCTCAGCCTATTTTCATCCCACCATGATCATAAACTCAGCTCGTGATTATTCTGTGCTCAGTCGCAAACAAGACTCCTGTCATATTGGGCTTCTTCTTAGTCCATCCTTGTCTCCGTTTCTTTCCTATTCTGTGTTTTATCAAGCTTTTTATTCCATCTTTCAATTACTCTGTTTTCATTCCATCTCTTCTTTCACTTTCTTCATCTATTTGTGTCTTCCTTCATTGCTTCTTTTCCTTCACTTGCTTCCTCCCTCCCTCACATTCGTCTAATCCTCTGTTTACTGATCCCAGATTTTAGAGTTTCTTTCTGTTTCTGTTTCCTTTTCTCCTCTTCCTCCTCTTTTACTTCCTCTCTCCCTCCCTTCCTCCTTTCCTTCCTTCCTTCCCTCTCTTTTCCGCCTTTCTTCCTCTCACATTCGTATTCATATTTTTCCTCTAATCTCTCATCCCAATCTTTGATATACCTTGTTTCTCCTCTGCTTGCTTGCTCATGCATCATTCCGTCCTTTTTCTCTTCTTTCCATTTTCCTTTCTACCTCTGTCCTTTACTTTGAAATTATCCTTTATTCTCTGATATAAATATTTCACTTACACTTCCTATACTTCCCCTCCTTCCCCTCCTATTTTTTCTACTTGTGATCCTTCCGTCCATCCTTACATTCATCATTCTTTCTTCCCTCTTCCTTTCCTCCTCAGTTACTTTCATATCAACCTAAATTCTCTTATCTCGTATTTTAACCCATATTCCTTCTTTCCTCTAATTCCCTTCCATCTCCTCCCTTCCCTCAGTCCTTCCTTCTTTTCCTCCTCCCCTCATTCCTTTTTCCCTCGTCCTTCACCCTTTCCTCACTTTCAGACCGTTCTTTTCTATTTGATCTCAGATTCAGTCAATTTTTCCCTTTATCTGCTCTCCTTCCTCCTTCTCTTCCTCCCCCTCCTTCTCTTCTTCATTCCTTCCTTTTTCTCTGCTTTTCTCCTTCCGTCTGTCCTTACTTTCTTCCTTCATGTTTCGTTCATCCTTCCTTATCTTTTCACATCCATATTTTTTATTGTGTTATCTCAATTATATATCTCTTCCCGTTTTCCTGTGCTTCCCGCTCTCATCTTCCATTCTTGCTTACTTTGTTCTTCTTTCTTTCATCCCTCTTCCTTCCCTCAAATTAATAAAATCTTTCCCTTTTTCTAGTATCGGAGAACCTGCTTTAAGTTTTACTTCTCTCTGATTCCACTCCTTCTCCTCCTCCTGCTACTGCTCCGGCTCCTCCTCCTCCCCTTCCTCTTTTCCTTCTCTCTTTCGTTTCCTCCTTCGTTCTATCTTCCCTCTTCCTTCCTCCTGGCCTCCCATTCATATCATTCTATATTCAGTGATCTCAACTTTTAGTCCATTTTCCAATTCCTCCTTTTTCCTTCCTCCTTATTGCCTTTTGTCTTTACTTTTCCCTTTCTTTTCTTTTCTGCATTTATTCTACCTTCCTTCGTTCCTTTCTTCCTTCCTTCCTTACCTCCTTCTTTCTTTCTTAACTTCCTTTCTTCTTCCTTCCCCTGTTTTACACTTATACAACATTATTATTTATTCTCTGATCTCAATCTTTAGTCCATTTTCCTCATCCTTTGTATACCATTCATCTCTTACTTACTCATCTTCTCCATTCCTTCTTTCCTCCTTTTCCTTCTTCCTCATCTTCCCTTCACCTTTACCCAATTTTCCTTTACAAATATAAGTTTTTTGTGACTTTCGCCTTCATCCGCTTATCCCTTTCTTCGCCCGTTTTTTTTTCCCCCTCTCTTCCTCTCTTGTTTTCCCTGCTTTGGTGCTCTTCTTCTTTCTGTCTTGTCTCCATTCCTTCTTGTTTGGCTTTCCTTCCTTTCTTCTTATCCTTGCAATCCATAGCTTCATCTTTCCATTCTTTTCTCCTACTTCTTTCTGTCATCTTTCCTTCACTAATTAATACTGTCATATCCTTTTCCTTATTCCTTCCTCTCTCTTCGTTCTTCCTCCAGCACGTTCAGCACATACTTTTTTCCTGATTTCAGACCCAGATCACTTTCAGTTCATCAGACTGAGTTCATAGTTCCTCCATCCTGCATGCTATGATCTCAAACTGTGCACATTTCCACTGCAACTCACTCTCAGCCCAGTTTCACTCCACACTCCCCTCGCATGACCACAATGGCTATGGTCACGAATTTGGCTCATTTTCATTTCATCTCAAACTAAGCTCACTTTTACTCATGTGATCTCAAACTTCATTTCAGGCTGGGCTCACTTTCATTTCTCAGACCCAGCCCACCTCTTGTCGAGATCTAAAAATT